>NW_025534334.1:100000-135000 GCF_020615455.1 Coregonus clupeaformis | reverse complement strand
CAGCGTCCTCATCTCTTATTTAAGATGGCCTCCGACGCTCCATACACTGCATAGAGACCAGTGGATTAATCACACTGCAGGGCTGAGTCCCAAATGGCACCCTATTCCCCATAGCCTATAGTGCACTACATTTGACCAGGGCCCGTAGGGATCAGGCCAAAAGTAGTGCACTATGTAAGGCATAGGGTGCCATTTGAGATTCAAATCAAATCAAATTAGATTTTATTTGTCACATACACGTGTTTAGCAGATGTTATTGCGTGTGTAGCAAAATGCTTGTGCTTCTAGCTCCGACAGTGCAGTAATATCTAACAAGTAATATCTAACAATTTCACAACATATACCCAATACACATAAATCTAGTAAGGAATGGAATTTAAGAATATATACATATATGGACAAGCAATGACAGAGCGGCATGGACTAAGATACAGTAGAATATTATAGAATAGAATACAGTATATACATATGAGATGAGTAGTGCAAGATATGTAAACATTATTAACGTGACTAGTGTTCCATTTCTTAAAGTGGCCAGTGATTTCAATAGGCAGCAGCAGTCTCTAATGTGCTAGTGATGGATATTTAACAGTCTAATGGCCTTGAGATAGAAGCTGTTTTTCATTCTCTCGGTCCCAGCTTGGATGCACCTGTACTGACCTCGCCTTCTGGATGATAGCGGGGTGAACAGGCAGTGGCTCAGGTGGTTGATGTCCTTGATGATCTTTTTGACCTTCCTGTGACATCGGGTGCTGTAGGTGTCTTGGAGGGCGTGTAGTTTGCCCCCGGTAATGCGTTCGGAAGACTGCACCACCCTCTGGAGAGCCCTGCGGTTGCTGGCGGTGCAGTTGCCATACCAGGCGGTGATACAGCCCAACAGGATGCTCTCAATTGTGCATCTGTAAAAGTTTGAGGGTTTTAGGTGCCAAGCCAAATTTCCTCAGCCTCCTGAGGTTGAAGAGGTTATGTTGCGCCTTCTTCACCACACTGTCTGCGTGGGTGGACCATTTCAGTTTGTCAGTGATGTGTACGCCAAGGAACTTGAAGCTTTCCACCTTCTCCACTGCGGTCCCGTCGATGTGGATAGGGGGTGCACCCTCTGCTGTTTCCTTAAGTCCACAATCATCTCCTTTGTTTTGTTGACGTTGAGTGAGAGGTTATTTTCCTGGCACCACACTCCCAGAGCCCTCACCTCCTACCTGTATGTGGTCTTGTCATTGTTGGTAATCAAGCCTACTACTGTTGTGTCGTCTGCAAACTTGATGATTGAGTTGGACGCGTGCTTGGCCACGCAGTCATGGGTGAACAGGGAGTACAGGAGGGGGTTGAGCACGCACCCTTGTGGGGCCCCAGTGTTGGGGATCAGCGAAGTGGAGATGTTGTTTCCTACCTTCACCACCTGGGGGCGGCCCGTCAGGAAGTCCAGGACCCAGTTGCACAGGGTGGGGTTCAGACCCAGGGCCTCGATCTTAATGAACAGCATTCTTACATAGGTATTCCTCTTGTCCAGATGGGATAGGGCAGTGTGCAGTGTGATGGCGATTGCATCGTCTGTGGATCTGTTGGGGCGGTAAGCAAATTGAAGTGGGTCTAGGGTGACAGGTAAGGTAGAGGTGTTATGATCCTTGTCTAGTCTCTCAAAGCACTTCATGATGACAGAGGTGAGTGCTACGGGGCGATAGTCATTTAGTTCAGTTACCTTTGCTTTCTTGGGAACAGGAACAATGGTGGCCATCTTGAAGCATGTGGGAACAGCAGACTGGGAAAAGGAGAGATTGAATATGACCGTAAGCATATTTACGGACATATTAAATTCAGATCAGATAGTCTATCTATGGGAAGTGAGATGGACTATTTTCATCTACCACTGGGGAGATGGGATGGAGGGGTGGGGAGGAGTGTTGAGTAGCAACAGGGGGATTTTGCTGTGTGTGTGTGTTATGTGTGTGTGTGTGTGTTATGTGTGTGTGTGTGTGTGTGTGTGTGTGTGTGTGTGTGTGTGTGTGTGTGTGTGTGTGTGTGTGTGTGTGTGTGTGTGTGTGTGTGTGTGTGTGTGTGTGTGTGTGTGTGTGTGTGTGTGTGTGTGTGTGTGGTGTGTGTGTGTGTGTATGCCAGGGGATTTCTGTCCTATGGGAGGTCACAGTAGCTAGATTAAGGAGTAAGGGAACACAGGTGCAGAAAGCCCTTGTTCTGCATGCTGAGCAGGGACAGGATTAGTGTGTGTGTGTCTGTGTGTGTGTGTGTTTGTAAGCCTCCCCTCCCTGGTTCCAGAGGACAGAGTGAAACCTTAAAGTCGTCCAGATTATCTCTCATTAATACAAATCAGTCTTTTAGAAACTAACTGAAATATGAATGTAGTGACGGAGGACTGTAGTGGAGAGGGATATCAGTGAACTGGGGACGCCTTCGTCTCTCTTTCTTGCTCTCTGCATGTTATAGATGACCGCAGTGTGTGTGTGCGTGCGTAGGTGTGTGTGTGCGGATCTACATGACTGTGGTACCAGTGCTAGCCCCCAGTGATCCATCACTATGGGAACAGGACCCCAGGGACCAGCAGGTGATTGATAATTGATCCGCTAATGAACTGTAATTAAGACCTTCATAGATGACCACGTGTGTGTGCGTCCGTCCGTCCGTCCGTCCGTGTGTGTGTGTGTTTGATTAAGAGCTTCAGAGTAATTAGAACCTTGGGAACCATTCCACCAATATAGTACCTAGGAGTTGGGGGATGGAGAGATGTTGAAGGAAGATATTGAAGAAAGGAAAAAGAGAGGAGAGAGGTGGATAACGATTTGATTTATTAGGATCCTCCCAATGGCGACAGCTAGTCTTACTGGGGTCCGACACATAACGAAAAATACATTACAGACTAAAGACTTTACAATTAACATACATTTAAAAACATTAACATGTAGTGTGTCTCTGTGTGTGTGCATGTATCAGTTACACACACGTCAGTACATATACACACAAGTAGGTCACATGGGGGAAAGGCGTTGTGCCGTGAGGTGTTGCTTTATTTGTTTTTTTTAAACCAGGTTTGCTGTTCACTTGTGCTATATAAGATGGAAGGGAGTTCCATGCCCTCGTGGCTCTGTATAATACTGTACGTTTCCTTGAATTTGTTCTTGACCTGGGGACTGTGAAATGACCCCTGGTGGCATGTCTGGTGGGGTAAGTGTGTGTGTCAGTGCTGTGAAAAGACCCCTGGTGGCATGTCTGGTGGGGTAAGTGTGTGTGTCAGTGCTGTGAAAAGACCCCTGGTGGCATGTCTGGTGGGGTAAGTGTGTGTGTCAGTGCTGCGTGTAAGTTGACTATGAAAACAATTAGGAATTTCCAACACATGTTTATTAATGTTTACATTAATGTTGATGATGAAGGGGTGAAAGGGGGAGGAGGAAAGGGAACAGTAAGGAGGCAGCCTGCATACAATACAATTTGGAACTCACCTTGTTGTGCTGTGCTCACTTGAACAGGAAGGTGGCGCGACGGTCCTTCGTGTGCAAATTTTGCTATCAAAGAAGGAGAAAGAGGCCGGATTTACAATTCAGAGTTGGATGACTGTTCAAAACGTATTTTCCCAGTCGGAGCTCGTTTATTCCCGACTTCCCAGTTACAATGCTTGCAGTTAGCCACTGTCACCGATTCCTTCCAAACCACTCATTGTTAAATTTGCGATTTCCAACTGTGTAACGTTTATGTCCAATGGCCGATGAGCACCGATACGTTTTATCTATAATTTCTCTTAATTATTTCTCTTCATATGACAAGGATTAAAAAGGATTTGCCAGTTGATTGTCGACTTGATTCATGATGATGACTGCTAGCCAAAACTTTGAAAGTAAAATGTTGACATGATCAGTCCAATCAAAGCTACTGTAGGTATAACGTGATTTGACATCATTTTATCTGTGGCCAATGACCTTGAGCCATCTTGGAAGGGCACTTCTAATGTAACTCTGTGGCAGAACCCAAGGGGTTAGAATTTTTAAAGTCAACCCTTAGACTTGGCGGTGACGTAGTGTCCCCATGAGTGACAGAACACTGAGCCAATCACGGCGCAGCGCTCCGTATTTTCTGCTGGCATGCCCCACCACCACAGAAAAAAATGAGCTAGAAACACCTGCATTTTGGAGCTATCTTACTCAAGAAGACAAAAAAGAGACCATGGCGCCGGAGAAGAAGGCTGCCGTTTTACAGCCCTCTAACCAAATGTACTATTATGTGTGTTTTTCCGCGTTATTTGTAATTTATTTTGTACATAATGTTTCTGCCATCGTCTCTTATAACTAAAAAGAGCTTCTGGATATCAGGACAGCGATTACTCACCTCGAATTGGACGAAGATTTTTTCTTCAACGAGGCGGCCGCAAAGGATATCCTACAGACACCCGACAAGGCCCATTCGCATGAGGAAGAGACAGAGATATCGTGGACGTAGGTCGGGGTGCCTTGTAAGGATCCGACGGCGAGCGAGTAAACTGCCTCTTCCATCAATCCTATTAGCCAATCTTCAATCATTTGAGAATTAATTGGATGATTTAAGATTACGGTTATCCTACCAACGGGACATTAAAAACTGTAATATCTTATGTTTCACCGAGTCGTGGCTGAACGACGACATGGACAACATACAACTAGCGGGCTATACGCTACATCGGCAGGATAGAACGGCTGACTCCGGTAAGACAAGGGGTGGCGGCCTGTGTATATTTGTAAACAACAGCTGGTGCACAAAATCAAATACTAAGGAAGTCTCAAGGTTTTGCTCTTCTGAGGTAGAGTATCTTATGATAAGCTATAGACCACACTAATTACCAAGAGAGTTTTCATCTATATTTTTAATAGCTGTCTATTTACCACCACAAACCAATGCTGGCATTAAGATTGCACTTAATGAGCTGTATAAGGCCATAAGTCAACAGGAAAACGCTCATCCAGAGGCAGCGCTCCTAGTGGCCGGGGACTTTAATGCAGGGAAACTTAAATCAATTCTACCTAATTTCTACCAGCATGTGAAATGTGCAACCAGAGGAAAAAAAACTCTAGACCACCTTTACTCCACACACAGAGACACATACAAAGCTCTCCCTCGCCCTCCATTTGGCAAATCTGACCATAACTCTATCCTCCTGATTCCTGCTTATAAGCAAAAACTAAAGCAGGAAGCACCAGTGACTTGGTTAATAAAAAAGTGGTCAGATGACGCAGATGCTAAGCTACAGGACTGTTTTGCTAGCACAAACTGGAACATGTTCCGGGATTCTTCAGATAGCATTGAGGAGTACACCACATCAGTCACTGGCTTCATCAATAAGTGCAATGATGATGTCATCTCCACAGTGACCGTACGTACATACCCCAACCAGAAGCCATGGATTACAGGAAACATCCGCACTGTGCTAAAGGGTAGAGCTGCCGCTTTCAAGGAGCGGGACTCTAACCCGGACGCTTATAAGAAATCCCGCTATGCCCTCCGACGAACCATCAAACAGGGAAAGAGTCAATACAGGACTAAGATTGAATCGTACTACACCGGCTCTGACGCTCGTCGGATGTGCCAGGGCTTGAAAACTATTACAGACTACAAAGGGAAGCACAGCCGCGAGCTGCCCAGTGACACAAGACTTCCAGACGAGCTAAACCACTTCTATGCTCTCTTCGAGGCAAGCAACACTGAAGCATGCATGATAGCACCAGATGTTCCGGATGACTATGTGATCACGCTCTCCGTAGCCGATGTGAGTAAGACTTTTAAGCAGGTCAACATTCACAGAAGGATTACCAGGACGTGTACTCCGAGCATGTGCTGACCAACTGGCAAGTGTCTTCACTGACATTTTCAACATGTCCCTGACTGAGTCTGTAATACCAACATGTTTCAAGCAGACCACCATAGTCCCCGTGCCCAAGGACTCTAAGATAACCTGCCTAAATGACTACCGACCCGTAGCACTGACGTCTGTAGCCATGAAGTGCTTTGAAAGGCTGGTCATGGCTCACATCAACACCATTATCCAAGAAACCCTAGACCCACTCCAATTTGCATACCGCCCCAACAGATCCACAGATGATGCAATCTCTATTGCACTCCACACTGCCCTTTCCCACCTGGACAAGAAGAACACCTACGTGAGAATGCTATTCATTGACTACAGCTCAGCATTCAACACCATAGTGCCCTCAAAGCTCATCACTAAGCTAAGGATCCTGGGACTAAACACCTCCCTCTGCAACTGGATCCTGGACTCCCTGACGGGCCGCCCTCAGGTGGTAAGGGTAGGTAACAGCACATCTACCAAACTGATCCTCAACACGGGGGCCCCTCAGGGGTGCGTGCTCAGTCCCCTCCTGTACTCCCTGTTCACCCATGACTGCATGGCCAGGCACGACTCCAACACCATCATTAAGTTTGCCGACGACACAACAGTGGTAGGCCTGATCACCGACAACGATGAGACAGCCTATAGGGAGGAGGTCAGAGACCTGGCCATGTGGTGGCAGGATAACAACCTCTCCCTCAACGTGACCAAGACAAAGGAGATGATTGTGGACTACAGGAAAAAAAAGAGGACTGAGCACACCCCCATTCTCATCGACGGGGCTGTAGTGGAACAGGTTGAGAGCTTCAAGTTCCTTGGTGTCCACATCACCAACGAACTATCATGGTCCAAACACACCAAGACAGTCATGAAGAGGGCACGACAAAGCCTATTCCCCCTCAGGAGACTGAAAAGATTTGGCATGGGTCCTCAGATCCTCAAAAAATTATACAGCTGCACCATCGAAAGAATCCTGACTGGTTGCATCACTGCCTGGTATGGCAACTGCTTGGCCTCCGACCGCAAGGCACTACAAAGGGTAGTGCGTACGGCCCAGTACATCACTGGGGCCAAGCTTCCTGCCATCCAGGACCTCTATACCAGGCGGTGTCAGAGGAAGGCCCTCAAAATTGTCAAAGACTCCAGCCACCCTAGTCATAGACTGTTCTCTCTGCTACCGCACGGCAAGCGATACCGGAGTGCCAAGTCTAGGTCCAAAAGACTTCTCAACAGCTTCTACCCCCATGACATAAGACTCCTGAACAGCTAATCATGGCTACCCGGACTATTTGCACTGCCCCCCATCTTTTTACGCTGCTGCTACTCTGTTAATTATTTATGCATAGTCACTTTAACTCTACCCACATGTACATATTACTTCAACTACCTCAACTAGCCGGTGCCCCCGCACATTGACTCTGCACTGGTACCCCCTTGTATATAGAGCCTCCCTACTGTTATTTTATTTTACTTCTGCTCTTTTTTTCTCAACACTTTTTTGTTTTATTCTACTTTTTTATTAAAAATAAATGCACTGTTGGTTAAGGGCTGTAAGTAACCATTTCATTGTAATGTCTGCACCTGTTGTATTCGGCGCATGTGGCAAATACAATTTGATTTGATTTGATTTGGGGTTTGCATGGGGCTTTATTAACCTGCCCTGAATGAAGGATCGCCACTGAGAGGTCCCGTGTAGTTCAGTTGGTAGAGCATGGCGTTTGCAACGCCAGGGTTGTGGATTCAATTCCCACGGGGGGCCTGTATGAAAAAAAATTAATAATAAAGAAATATGCACTCACTAACTGTAAGTCGCTCTGGATAAGAGCGTCAGCTAAAATGTAAATGTAAAATGTATAGCCATGCAGCATGAAAGGTCTGCTTTTACTTCAAAGGTAAGTTTTTATTTGTATTTATTCTTTATTTATTTAGGGACAAACTCATTGAGACCAGGGTCTCATTCACAAGAGTGCCCTGATCACAATAAGACAACAATCAAATACAATATGAAACAAAACAACACAAAATTTAAGAAAAACAGTTACATTCCTCAGCTACCAGGTCCTCAGTCAATACTTTAAATTGCCCGAGCGGCACCAGAACATCCAATTGTAATGATTTTTGGAAATTGTTCCAGCAGTGAGGTGCATTTAAACTAAAAGTGTCATGAGCCCTCTCACTCCACTGGGTTACCACCTTAAGTTGTTTCCACTCTGCTCACCACTCTCTCTCTACTCAGCCTAACTAGCTCCACCTGTCCCTGCTCTGCTCGGCTCTAATTACTCTGCCAGCTGCGCTGCATTACCCACTAACCTCTCCCAGTATTTATAGCCCTGTCTTTCAGCTCTCCTTTGTCAGATCGTCTGCAAAGCTCACACCCGGAACCTGTTTGCTCGCGCTTCTGGCTCACCCTGGTTTTGTGACCCCGGACCTGCCTGTTTTTGGGATACTCTTCTGCCTCAGGAGATCCAGACCTGCTTCTGCCATTACGACTCCTGACTACTCTTCAATCCCGTAACTCTGACCAGCCTTCTGCCTTGCTACTACGTATTTTGGATTTCCCTTGAACTGTACTGCTGCCTGGTTTCATTCCGCCCCGTTGTGTCTGTGTTTCCTCCCCCAGGACTTCTGGACCACCAACCACCGGCGTCATCGGACGCATCGCTGCCACTGGGGGGAGGCACAGACCCAGCACATCGGACGGGATAACCCCTGGAGCCTTCACTCACTCCCCTACATCCCTTTCCCCTTAAGTTTAAATAAACTTTCTGGTGTGACGCAATTGTGGTCCTCTTGTCGTCTGTCTGAACCGTGACAGTACGATCCGACCATCATGGACTCAGCGCACACTTCCCCCGACATGGAAACCGAAGAGCCTGAGCAACCCCACCGCCATGCTACGCCTGGAACACACTGAGAGAGGCTAGGCCGCATGAGCGGCGTCATCTCCTCTCTGCTTCAGGTCGGCCACCAACAGCATCAGCAGTTCCAGCAGCACCAGCAGCAGTCCCAGCAGCAGCAACAACAACTCGCCATGATCATTCAACTCCTCACCAACCTGACCCCAGCCAGTCTGCCCACCAGCCCTGCCCCCGAGTTACCTGCCCCGGTCATTGCAGCCGCTGCTCCGAACCCAAGATTGGAAACCCCGAGCGGTTCAACGGCGATTCAACCCAGGTCCGGCCATTCCTGACTAGCTGCCGACTTCAGTTCTCCTTGCAGCCAAGGACCTTCGCCACGGAGGGGGCTAAAGTTGGGTATGCCATCACTCACCTGACGGGCCGAGCTCGACTCTGGGGAACAGCAGAGTTCGAACGTCAAACCCCGCATGTGCAACCTTCGACCTGTTTGCTGAGGAGATGCTGAAGGTGTTTGACCTGGATTCCCCAACCGCAGAGGCGTCTCGTGAACTGTTCAGTATTCGACAAGGCAGACGTACAGTCGCAGACCATTCCATCGACTTCCGAACCCTGGCTAGACGAAGTTCTTGGAACACACCATCGTTGGTGGACGCGTTCTTCCATAGTTTGGCTGACTATATCAAGGACGAGTTGGTCTCCCATGAACTGCCTTCCACTCTTGATGAAGCCATCGCACTGACTGTCAGGATCGACAGTAGGATACAGACCCGTCTGCCCGTGGGAGGGGGCGCCAAGGTCCACCTACTACCGGCATTCGGAGAGATCCGACTGGGCTCCTGTCATCTACTGCCACTCACCCAGGTCAGCTTGATCAGTCTGAGCCTATGGAGATTGGGCGAGCCTCTCTCACTCCTGCAGAGCGCCAGCGACGCTCACCTCAAACCTCTGCCTCTATTGTGGAGGTGATGGACATCGTGTGGTAACCTGCCCTTTAAAGGGCCGAAGCTCACCGGGCATAGGGGAGTCCGAGTTGAGTTCAATGACCATCCAGTCCTCCGACCGCAAACCCCTGCTGCAAGTTCACCTCCGCCTCCTGACTCAACTCACACCCTGGCTGCTCTGGTGGATTCTGGCGCCGAAGCCAACATAATGGACATCAAGCTGGCACGCCAACTGGGACTGGAGAACCTCCGTTTGACACCTCCTATTCCTGCCCGGGCACTGGACGGACACTTACTCGGATCGGTCACTCATGTCACGGCCCCGGTCTCGATGGGTCTGTCCGAAACCATCAAGAAACTATCCAGTTTCACCTGCTCCCCTCTCCAGGCCAACCCCTCATCCTGGGTTACCCATGGCTCCTGCCGGCACAACCCTCAGCTCGACTGGGTGACCGGGGTGATCAGGGAGTGGGGAGAGGACTGCCACCGAACCTGCCTGCTTGCCGCCGCACTACCCCCTCGGCCAGTACCTACTAACTCCGCTCCTGGCCCCTCCAAGGACCCTGTGTCGATTCTGCCAAGTCCCTGCATCGTTGCAGCTCTGACCTGGGCTGTTGAGGAACAGGTGCTGGAGGCTCTCCTAACCAGCCAGGTCCCAGCACTTGCCCAGCTGACCGCCTTTTTGTCCCCGAAGACCTGAGGTCCCAGGTCGTTTCAGTGGGGACATGACTCCCGCCTAGCTTGTCACCCTGGCTCCACCCGCACTTACAACCTGCTCGCCCAGAGGTTCTGGTGGCCCTCTCTGAGGAAGGATGTACGGGAATTCGTCCAAGCCTGCCCCATCTGCAACCAACACAAGTCGTTCTGCCAGCCCCCAGCCGGATTGCTGCAGCCCCTGCCTGTGCCCAGGAGTCCGCTGGTCCCTGCTGCGCCTTGTCCTCCTCCTCCACGGCTCGTCGATGGTGGTCTGGTTTACACTGGCCCGCCGCCTGCTTCGGTCCAGACGGAGGGGTAGGGGTCTCCAGTACCTCATTGACTGGGAGGGCTATGGACCTGAGGAAAGGACCTGGGTGCCAGCTAGTCGGATTGTGGATAGGACTCTCATCACCGCTTTCCACCAACGGCATCCTGATCAACCTGCAATCCGTAGGGGCCGCCCCAGAGGGATCCCTAACCGTCCTGCCCGCTCGGCTTCCTGTCCTGTGCCTGATCCTGTCTCGGGACCTGTCCCATCTCCCGACCACGGCCCTCCGGCTTCCTCCGAGGATGAGGACGTTCGCTCGGACCGTTCGGAGGAGTTCTCAGCCCTCCTCCGGCTCCCCTCCTCCCGCCCGGCGTGGTGTTGCTCTTGGGACTTCTGGGGCCGTCCCTTGGGGGGTTCTGTCATGAGCCCTCTCACTCCACTGGGTTACCACCTTAAGTTGTTTCCACTCTGCTCACCACTCTCTCTCTCTACTCAGCCTAACTAGCTCCACCTGTCCCTGCTCTGCTCGGCTCTAATTACTCTGCCAGCTGCGCTGCATTACCCACTAACCTCTCCCAGTATTTATAGCCCTGTCTTTCAGCTCTCCTTTGTCAGATCGTCTGCAAAGCTCACACCCGGAACCTGTTTGCTCGCGCTTCTGGCTCACCCTGGTTTTGTGACCCCGGACCTGCCTGTTTTTGGGATACTCTTCTGCCTCAGGAGATCCAGACCTGCTTCTGCCATTACGACTCCTGACTACTCTTCAATCCCGGTAACTCTGACCAGCCTTCTGCCTTGCTACTACGTATTTTGGATTTCCCTTGAACTGTACTGCTGCCTGGTTTCATTCCGCCCCGTTGTGTCTGTGTTTCCTCCCCCAGGACTTCTGGACCACCAACCACCGGCGTCATCGGACATCGCTGCCACTGGGGGAGGCACAGACCCAGCACATCGGACGGGATAACCCCTGGAGCCTTCACTCACTCCCTACATCCCTTTCCCCTTAAGTTTAAATAAACTTTCTGGTGTGACGCAATTGTGGTCCTCTTGTCGTCTGTCTGAACCGTGACAAAAAGTGAATTTACCTAAGTCGGTGGAGACCCGAGGAACCTCAAGAGTTAACCAATCCTGTGAACGGGTTTGGTAATTCATGCTTGTGTAGTAGAGCTTTGTAAACGGAAAGGGAATAGTGAAGTGATCCACAGGGACTTTAATGAGGACCAGCCAACCTTTTAATACAGGATGCAGTGGTGAGTATTAAAACTTTCAACTGTGATAAAGCGAAGGGCGTTATGGTCCAAATGCCCAGATATTTATAGGCGGGAACCGGAGCGATGGGAGAACCATTAAATTAATAAATATGTGGTCCAGCTGATTTAAAAAAAAGATAATTAAAGAACATATATTTAGTCTTGCCCATATTAAAGGGATACTTTGGGATTTTGGCAATGAGCATGCTAGTAGACACCCATAGACTTCCAGTCATTGTACTAATGCTTGTTAGCATTGGCTCGCGAAACTACCTTCTGAACGCCCTGGGTGAGGTAGGAGCTGAAATTCTGAACGCACTGTGTGAGTTAGGAGTTGATGCAGGTGTCCTGGTTAGAGGACAAGGATAGGGAGAGAGCCTTGAAGGTACGTTGTAGAGAGTTTAAACTACCTCTAACTTCCTTCATAGTGTTGTAGAGAGTCTAAACTACCTCTAACTTCCTTCATAGCGTTGTAGAGAGTTTAAACTACCTCTAACTTCCTTCATAGCGTTGTAGAGAGTCTAAACTACCTCTAACTTCCTTCATAGTGTTGTAGAGAGTTTAAACTACCTCTAACTTCCTTCATAGTGTTGTAGAGAGTCTAAACTACCTCTATCTTCCTTCATAGCGTTGTAGAGAGTTTAAACTACCTCTAACTTCCTTCATAGCGTTGTAGAGAGTTTAAACTACCTCTAACTTCCTTCATAGTGTTGTAGAGAGTCTAAACTACCTCTAACTTCCTTCATAGTGTTGTAGAGAGTTTAAACTACCTCTAACTTCCTTCATAGCGTTGTAGAGAGTTTAAACTACCTCTAACTTCCTTCATTGTGTACACAGAGACATAAACATGGTATCTACGAGTTCATCTCACTCTGGGGAAGTAGATAAAGAACCACATTGCCAAATCCCAAAGTTTTAAATCAACCAGGGCATTTTGTAAGGCAACAAACTCAGATTGCAACTCCAACAACGCCTATTCTAGAGTTTGGGGCAATGGCATACAGTATTGTATGCATACAGATTAATATGACACATTTTAACAGATAGACCGATATTATTTATGTAAATAGTAAAGAGAACAGGTCCCAATACCGACTCCTGCGGTACACCTTTCGTAATATCCAGGAAACTAGACTTTTGTTCTCAAACCACTTGCAAGAAGCCTGATCAAGGCCTATATCAGTCAACTTTTGAATGAGAATGTGATGGTCTGTGTCAATAAGGCAGCACAGTGATTTTTATGATCTAAGCAATTGAATGATCTAAGCAATTGTTTGATCTAAGGTTCATTAATAATTCCCTGTCATAATCACAGATGAAAGTGTGAATGATAAAAAGGATGATTCTGTCTCTCCGTCCAGGTCGTGCATGGTAAAGTGTGTTTTGGCTGCCTAAGCTCCAGTGGAGCGTGAGCTATCCACATTTTTACGGAGGGTGGTGTCATCGCGGGTTCAATCCCAGCGCTAAGCACCATGTTTTTCATTATAGTATTTTTGTTTCATTTTTCCAAACCTTAAACCTAATCTTAACCACTCGGAATAAATGCCTAAACCTAACCCACAAATGTTTGTTTTGGTTTGACCAAATTACATTAATGTCTTTGCGCAGTTTGACTGATGGCTGACAGGACGTGTTGACATATTTGGTTCCACATGGGGGTTCATAATTGGTTATTTAGAAGTTTGAAATGGGGGATGGTCATTCTGGAGTTATTCTGCAGGTTGTGTTGTGGTTTCGATACTTTTCCCCACAGCTATAGACCATCGAATAACTCTCCCCTGTCCGATTCTGTTCTATAGCCATCCTCTGTTCTATAGTCGTCCTCTGTTCTATAGCTGTCCTCTGTCCTACAGCTGTCCTCTGTTCTATAGCTGTCCTCTGTTCTATAGCTGTCCTCTGTCTCTCTCCGCAGGCTGATCACTAGAAATAGAGGAAGAGGTTTGAAAAGGTCCTGAGAACGTCAATATATGCCTTCCTCGTGCTCACAATTGTTAAAATAATGAAATCGTCCAGTACTGGGCGAGAACTGAGGCTCTGAGACGAAGGCGATAGTTCACAATGCGCTAGCAAAAGCTGTGAGTGTACTATGAATACTGACGATACCTAGCACGTCCCTTAACCATAGCCCTAACCACTCAGAATTCATGCTTATAATAATAATAAGCCATTTAGCAGACGCTTTTATCCAAAGCGACTTACAGTCATGCGTGCATACATTTTTGTGTATGGGTGGTCCCGGGGATCGAACCCACTACCTTGGCGTTACAAGCGCCGTGCTCTACCAGCTGAGCTACAGAGGACCACCATGCTTAAACTGTTAACATTTCAGTTGTTTCTGTTTTAACCCCGTAACAATGCAAAATGCGTCAAAAATAAACGTTCATCCATGATAGGTTGAATTTCGAAGGGAAACTATGAGATCTTGTTGCTCACACTCCCCCTGCCCTCTCATCACTTTGTTTCTGGTCACCCTCATTTCATTCAAGCTTTTGCATCTCTCTCACTCTGCCTGACAAGCACTCTCCTTCCTTGAGCGCAAGGTTGTCAAAACATCACCATTGCACTTGTCGTGTATTAGGATTATGCCTTTGTTAAATGTTTTTAAGTGGAACTGAAAGAATGTTGATTTTAGTATCAAGAGGGAATGTTTTAGTGTAACGCCACATACAACAGACAGGAAGTGTGTTGTAGACAGGGGATTGGACAGTAGAGGGAGCCACCCACATCTTGGGGAGTTTATATATACTGGGGGAAAAACGAAGAAGAGTCAGAAGCATTCAGATTAATTTGGGATGGGGCTTCTCCAGACTCCGCGGGTCTGTAATTTATGCTGTAACCTCGTGATTTTAATAAAAGCCTCTAAACACGGTGCAGCCTAAGCGGACTCCTTGATTGACAGCAATAATTGCCAGCATTCACCCGATACGACACACTGTCTTAGCTGGTGTGTGAATGGGTATTTGTTTGAGAGTATTCATGTGTGTGTGTACGCTCTGGAGAAGACAATCTAGAAGACAGTCTGCAGTCATTGTTCCATTTGTGTACCAATGCCAGAGACCATGAAGGGGAAATTGTCGCTAACTGGTGTGTGTGCGTGTCTGTGTGTGATGGGCCTGGAGACGTCATTTATGCCCAGTATCGGCCTGTCGCCGTGACTACAGAGGTGTCAGATGAGATGTGTGTCTAAAGTCTACTAATTTCACCTGATTTCAAAACCCATTTATGTTGGATTGATGCATTCTCCATGTTACTGCAAGAATAAGCTAAAAGCACTGGCTCACATTTCACAACAATACACTGAATAACCTTCCAGGCTCTTTGGTCCTTGTCGAAGTCTTCTGTGTCTTTCACATACTAATAAATGTATCTTGAATGCCTCAATGTAAAAAAATTTCTGTGTCTGTTGCCCAAACAATGAGACTGCGCATGCTGTCACACACGCATGCAAGCAGACTGACAGGAGACATTTATAACAACAGAGATGGACCGGCGGTGGACTTATCAAATCAGTCACTGCTAGAATGTATGGTGTATGTTTGTGTTAGTGTGTATGTGTATGTGTATGTGTGTGTGTGTATGTGTATGTGTATGTGTATATGTGTGTGTGTGTGTGTGTGTGTGTGTGTGTGTGTGTGTGTGTGTGTGTATGTGTATCTATGAGTGTGTATGTGTGTCTTTCCATGACTGTGGATTAACTTAAAGCTGTCTCTTCTAGACTAGCATCCCCAATACAGCTTGCCATTTAAACCCCACAGTCTAATTGTTAAGAAAGGTTGCCTATTATGAATGCACTGGGTGAGGTAGGAGCTGATATTCTGAATGCACTGTGTGAAGTAGGAGTTGATATTCTGAATGTACTGGGTGAGGTAGGAGCTGATATTCTGAATGCACTGGATGAGGTAGGAGATTATATTCTGAATATATTCTGATCACTAGAAATAGAGGAAGATTTTAGATGTTTGAAAAGGTCCTGAGAACGTCAATATATGCCTTCCTCGCGCATTGTGAACTGTGTGAGGTAGGAGCTGATATTCTGAATGCACTGGGTGAGGTCGGAGCTGATATTCTGAACGCACTGTGTGAGGTGGGAGCTGATATTCTGAACGCACTGTGTGAGATAGGAGCTGATATTCTGAACGCACTGGGTGAGTTAGGAGTTGATGCAGGTGTCCTGGTTAGAGGACAAGGATAGGGAGAGAGCCTTGAAGGTACGTTGTAGAGAGTTTAAACTACCTCTAACTTCCTTCATAGTGTTGTAGAGAGTCTAAACTACCTCTAACTTCCTTCATAACGTTGTAGAGAGTTTAAACTACCTCTAACTTTCTTCACATCAAATCAAATCAAATCAAATTGTATTGGCCACATGCGCCGAATACAACAGGTGCAGACATTACAGTGAAATTCTTACTTACAGCCCTTAACCAACAGTGCATTTATTTTTTAATACAAAAGTAAAATAAAACAACAACAAAAAAAGTGTTGAGAAAAAAAGAGCAGAAGTAAAATAAAATAACAGTAGGGAGGCTCTATATACAGGGGTGTACCGGTGCAGAGTCAATGTGCGGGGGCACCGGCTAGTTGAGGTAGTTGAGGTAATATGTACATGTGGGTAGAGTTAAAGTGACTATGCATAAATAATTAACAGAGTAGCAGCAGCGTAAAAAGATGGGGTGGGGGGGGGGGGCAGTGCAAATAGTCCGGGTAGCCATGATTAGCTTTTCAGGAGTCTTATGTCTTGGGGGTAGAAGCTGTTGAGAAGTCTTTTGGACCTAGACTTAGCACTCCGGTACCGCTTGCCATGCGGTATCAGAGAGAACAGTCTATGACTAGGGTGGCTGGAGTCTTTGAAAATTTTTTGGGCCTTCCTCTGACACCGCCTGGTATAGAGGTCCTGGATGGCAGGAAGCTTGGCCCCAGTGATGTACTGGGCCGTACACACTACCCTCTGTAGTGCCTTGCGGTCGGAGGCAGAGCAGTTGCCATACCAGGCGGTGATGCAACCAGTCAGGATGCTCTCGATGGTGCAGCTGTATAATTTTTTGAGGATCTGAGGACCGATGCCAAATCTTTTCAGTCTCCTGAGGGGGAATAGGCTTTGTCGGGCCCTCTTCAAAACTGTCTTGGTGTGTTTGGACCATGATAGTTCGTTGGTGATGTGGACACCAAGGAACTTGAAGCTCTCAACCTGTTCCACTACAGCCCCGTCGATGAGAATGGGGGCGTGCTCAGTCCTCTTTTTTTTCCTGTAGTCCACAATCATCTCCTTTGTCTTGGTCACGTTGAGGGAGAGGTTGTTGGCACCACACGGCCAGGTCTCTGACCTCCTCCCTATAGGCTGTCTCATCGTTGTCGGTGATCAGGCTTACCACTGTTGTGTCGTTGGCAAAATGTATGATGGTGTCAGAGACCTGTATGATTGAGTCATGCCTGGCCATGCAGTCATGGGTGAACCGGGAGTACAGGAGGGGACTGAGCACGCACCCCTGAGGGGCCCCCATGTTGAGGATCAGTGTGGCAGATGTGTTGTTACCTACCCTTACCACCTGGGGGCGGCCCGTCATGAAGTCCAGGATCCTGTTGCAGAGAGAGGTGTTTAGTCCCAGGATCCTTAGCTTAGTGATGAGCTTTGAGGGCACTATGGTGTTGAATGCTGAGCTGTAGTCAATGAATAGCATTCTCACGTAGGTGTTCCTCTTGTCCAGGTGGGAAAGGGCAGTGTGGAGTGCAATAGAGATTGCATCATCTGTGTATCTGTTGGGGCAGTATGCAAATTGGAGTGGTTCTAGGGTTTCTGGGATAAGGGTGTTGATGTGAGCCATGACCAGCCTTTCAAAGCACTTCATGGCTACAGACGTCAGTGCTACGGGTCGGTAGTCATTTAGGCAGGTTATCTTAGTGTCCTTGGGCACGGGGACTATGGTGGTCTGCTTGAAACATGTTGGTATTACAGACTCAGTCAGGGACATGTTGAAAATGTCAGTGAAAACACTTGCCAGTTGGTCAGCACATGCTCAGAGTACACGTCCTGGTAATCCGTCTGGCCCTGCAGCCTTGTGAATGTTGACCTGCTTAAAAGTCTTACTCACATCGGCTACGGAGAGCGTGATCACATAGTCATCCGGAACAGCTGGTGCTCTCATGCATGCTTCAGTGTTGCTTGCCTCGACGCGAGCATAGAAGTGGTTTAGCTTGTCTGGAAGTTTTGTGTCACTGGGCAGCTCGCGGCTGTGCTTCCCTTTGTAGTCTGTAATAGTTTTTAAGCCCTGCCACATCCGACGAGCGTCAGAGCCGGTGTAGTACGATTCAATCTTAGTCCTGTATTGATTATTTGCCTGTTTAATGGTTCGTCGGAGGGCATAGCGGGATTTCTTATAAGCATCCGGGTTAGAGTCCCGCTCCTTGAAAGCGGCAGCTCTACCCTTTAGCTCAGTGCGGATGTTGCCTGTAATCCATGGCTTCTGGTTGGGATATGTACGTACGGTCACTGTGGGGACGACATCATCAATGCACTTATTGATGAAGCCAGTGACTGATGTGGTGTACTCCTCAATGCCATCGGAAGAATCCCGGATCATGTTCCAGTCTGTAGCTTAGCATCTGCGTCATCTGACCACTTTTTTATTAACCAAGTCACTGGTGCTTCCTGCTTTAGTTTTTGCTTATAAGCAGGAATCAGGAGGATAGAGTTATGGTCAGATTTGCGAAATGGAGGGTGAGGGAGAGCATTGTATGCGTCTCTATGTGTGGAGTAAAGGTGGTCTAGAGTTTTTTTTCCTCTTGTTGCACATTTCACATGCTGGTAGAAATTAGGTAGAACGGATTTAAGTTTCCCAGCATTAAAGTCCCCGGCCACTAGGAGCGCTGCCTCTGGATGAACGTTTTCCTGTTCACTTATGGCCTTATACAGCTCATTCAGTGCAATCTTAATGTCAGCATTGGTTTGTGGTGGTAAATAGACAGCTATGAAAAATATAGATGAAAAACTCTCTTGGTAAATAGTGTGGTCTACAGCTTATCATAAGGTACTCTACCTCAGACGAGCAAAACCTCGAGACTTCCTTAGTATTCGATTTTGTGCACCAGCTGTTGTTTACAAATATACACAGACCGCCACCCCTTGTCTTACCGGAGTCAGCCGTTCTATCCTGCCGATGTAGCGTACAGCCCGCTAGCTGTATGTTGTCCATGTCGTCGTTCAGCCACGACTCGGTGAAACATAAGATATTACAGTTTTTAATGTCCCGTTGGTAGGATAACCGTAATCTTAGGTCATCCAATTTATTCTCAAATGATTGAAGATTGGCTAATAGGATTGATGGAAGAGGCAGTTTACTCGCTCGCCGTCGGATCCTTACAAGGCACCCCGACCTACGTCCACGATATCTCTGTCTCTTTCTCATGTGAATGACAGGGATTTGGGACTTGTCGGGTGTCTGTAGGATATCCTTTGCGTCCGACTTGTTGAATAAAAATTATTTGTCCAATACGAGGTGAGTAATCGCTGTCCTGATATCCAGAAGCTACTTTGGTTATAAGAGACAATGGCAGAAACATTATGTACAGAATAAATTACAAATAACCCGGAAAAACACACATTATAGTACAATTGGTTAGAGGGCTGTAAAACGACAGCCATCTTCTCCGGCGCCATTCATAGTGTTGTAGAGAGTCTAAACTACCTCTAACTTCCTTCATAGTGTTGTAGAGAGTCTAAACTACCTCTAACTTCCTTCATAGCGTTGTAGAGAGTTTAAACTACCTCTAACTTCCTTCATAGTGTTGTAGAGAGTCTAAACTACCTCTAACTTCCTTCATAGTGTTGTAGAGAGTCTAAACTACCTCTAACTTCCTTCATAGCGTTGTAGAGAGTTTAAACTACCTTCCTTCATAGTGTTGTAGAGAGTTTAAACTACCTCTAACTTCCTTCATAGTGTTGTAGAGAGTCTAAACTACCTCTAACTTCCTTCATAGTGTTGTAGAGAGTTTAAACTACCTCTAACTTCCTTCATTGTGTTGTAGAGAGTCTAAACTACCTCTAACTTCCTTCATAGCGTTGTAGAGAGTTTAAACTACCTCTAACTTCCTTCATAGTGTTGTAGAGAGTCTAAACTACCTCTAACTTCCTTCATAGTGTTGTAGAGTCTAAACTACCTCTAACTTCCTTCATAGCGTTGTAGAGAGTTTAAACTACCTCTAACTTCCTTCATAGTGTTGTAGAGAGTCTAAACTACCTCTAACTTCCTTCATAGTGTTGTAGAGAGTCTAAACTACCTCTAACTTCCTTCATAGTGTTGTAGAGAGTTTAAACTACCTCTAACTTCCTTCATTGTGTTGTAGAGAGTTTAAACTACCTCTAACTTCCTTCATAGTGTTGTAGAGAGTTTAAACTACCTCTAATTCCTTAATTGTGTTGTAGAGAGTTTAAACTACCTCTAACTTCCTTCATAGCGTTGTAGAGAGTCTAAACTACCTCTAACTTCCTTCATAGTGTTGTAGAGAGTCTAAACTACCTCTAACTTCCTTCATAGTGTTGTAGAGAGTCTAAACTACCTCTAACTTCCTTCATAGTGTTGTAGAGAGTTTAAACTACCTCTAACTTCCTTCATAGTGTTGTAGAGAGTTTAAACTACCTCTAACTTCCTTCATAGTGTTGTAGAGAGTCTAAACAACCTCTAACTTCCTTCATAGTGTTGTAGAGAGTTTAAACTACCTCTAACTTCCTTCTGTGTTGTAGGGTCTAAACTACCTCTAACTTTCCTTCATAGTGTTGTAGAGAAGTCTAAACAACATAACTTCCTTCATAGTGTTGTATAGTTTGCTTCCTCTAACTTCCTTCATTGTGTTGTAGAGAGTTTAAACTACCTCTAACTTCCTTCATTGTGTTGTAGAGAGTTTAAACTACCTCTAATTCCTTAATTGTGTTGTAGAGAGTTTAAACTACCTCTAACTTCCTTCATAGCGTTGTAGAGAGTCTAAACTACCTCTAACTTCCTTCATAGTGTTGTAGAGAGTCTAAACTACCTCTAACTTCCTTCATAGTGTTGTAGAGAGTCTAAACTACCTCTAACTTCCTTCATAGTGTTGTAGAGAGTCTAAACTACCTCTAACTTCCTTCATAGTGTTGTAGAGAGTCTAAACTACCTCTAACTTCCTTCATAGTGTTGTAGAGAGTTTAAACTACCTCTAACTTCCTTCATTGTGTTGTAGAGAGTTTAAACTACCTCTAACTTCCTTCATAGCGTTGTAGAGAGTCTAAACTACCTCTAACTTCCTTCATAGTGTTGTAGAGAGTCTAAACTACCTCTAACTTCCTTCATAGTGTTGTAGAGAGTCTAAACTACCTCTAACTTCCTTCATAGCATTGTAGAGAGTTTAAACTACCTCTAACTTCCTTCATAGTGTTGTAGAGAGTTTAAACTACCTCTAACTTCCTTCATAGTGTTGTAGAGAGTCTAAACTACCTTTAACTTCCTTCATAGTGTTGTAGAGAGTTTAAACTACCTCTACCTCTAACTTCCTTCATAGCGTTGTAGAGAGTCTAAACTACCTCTAACTTCCTTCATAGTGTTGTAGAGAGTC
Source organism: Coregonus clupeaformis (assembly GCF_020615455.1). Taxonomy (NCBI): domain Eukaryota; kingdom Metazoa; phylum Chordata; class Actinopteri; order Salmoniformes; family Salmonidae; genus Coregonus; species Coregonus clupeaformis. Next base: position 113,587 of record NW_025534334.1, on the reverse strand, counting down.
TAAACTACCTCTAACTTCCTTCATAGCATTGTAGAGAGTCTAAACTACCTCTAACTTCCTTCATAGCGTTGTCGAGAGTCGAAGCTCCCGTTTATTTTCTTATTTCAATCATAATCAAGTCATTTCCATTATTGACTTGTGTGTGCTGAGAAATAAATAGAAAACAAAACATATTTTCATGTCAAATAAAGAATTAATATTATATATACATAAACTACCGGTCAAAAGTTTTAGAACACCTACTCATTCAAGGGTTTTTCTTTATTTTTACTAGTTTCTATATAGTAGAATAATAGTGAAGACATTAAAACTATGAAATAACACCAAAACCCAAAAAGTGTTAAACAAATCAAAATATATTTTATATTTGCGATTCTTCAAATAGCCACCATTTGCCTTGATGACAGCTTTGCACACTCTTGGCATTCTCTCAACCAGCTTCATGAGGTAGTCACCTGGAATGTATTTCAATTAACAGGTGTGCCTTCTTAAAGGTAATTTGTGGAATTTCTTTCCTTATTAGTGCGTTTCAGCCAATCAGTTGTGTTGTGACAAGGTGGGGCGGGGCAAAATAAATGCTTCACAGAGTTCAAGTAACAGACACATCTCAACATCAACTGTTCAGAGGAGACTGCGTGAATCAGGCCTTCATTGTCGAATTGCTGCAAAGAAACCACTACTAAAGGACACCAATAATAAGAAGAGACCTGCTTGGGCCAAGAAACATGAGCAATGGACATTAGACCGGTGGAAATTTGTCCTTCGGTCTGATGAGTCCAAATTTGAGATTTTTGGTTTCAACCGCCTTGTCTTTGTGAGATGCGGTGTGGGTGATCTCCACATGTGTTTTTCCCACCGTAAAGCATGGAAAAGGAGGTGTTATTGTGTGGGGGTGCTTTGCTGGGGACACTGTCTGTGAGTTATTTAGATTTCAAGGCACACTTAAACAGCATGTTTACGACAGCATTCTGCAGCGATACGCCATCCCATCTGGTTTGGGCTTAGTGGGACTTTCATTTTACTTTCAACAGGACAATGACCCAACACACCTCCAGGCTGTGTAAGGTCTATTTCACCAAGAAGGAGAGTGATGGAGTGCTGCATCAGATGACCTTGCCTCCACAATCCCCAGACCTCAACCAAATTGAGATGGTTTGGGATGAGTTGGACCGCAGAGTGAAGGAAAAGCAGCCAATAAGTGCTCAGCATATGTGGGAACTCCTTTAAGACTGTTGGAAAAGCATTCCAGGTGAAGCTGGTTGAGAGAATGCTAAGAGTGTGCAAAGCTGTCATCAAGGCAAAGGGTGGCTATTTGAAATCTCAAATGTAAAATATATTTAGATTTGTTTAACACTTTTTTTTTTACTACATGATTCCTTATGTGTTATTTCATTTCAGAACGAGTAGTATGGCTGGTGGCATTGTCATGCTGGAGGATCATGTCATGATGAGCCTGCAGGAAGGGTACCACATGAGGGAGGATGTCTTCCCTGTAACGCACATCGTTGAGATTGCCTGCAATGACAACAAGCTCAGTCCGATGATGCTGTGACACACCGCCCCAGACCATGACGGACCCTCCACCTCCAAATCGACCCCGCTCCAGAGTACAGGCCTCGGTGTAACGCTCATTCCTTCGACGATAAACGCGAATCTGACCATCACCCGCATCCGACCATCAAGCACTCAGTCCAGCCTCTCTCAGCCTATTGCGGACAGTCTGAGCATTGATGGAGGGATTGTGCGTTCCTGGTGTGACTCGGGCAGTTGTTGTTGCCATCCTGTACCTGTCCCGCAGGTGTGATGTTCGGATGTACCGATCCTGAGCAGGTGTTGTTACACCTGGTCTGCCACTGCGAGGACGATCAGCTGTCCGTCCTGTCTCCCTGTAGCGCTGTCTTAGGTGTCTCACAGTATGGACATTGCAATTTATTGCTCTGGCCACATCTGCAGTCCTCATGCCTCCTCGCAGCATGCCTAAGGCACGTCCACACAGATGAGCAGGGACCCTGGGCATCTTTCTTTTGGTATTTTTCAGTAGAAAGGCCTCTTTAGTGTCCTAAGTTTTCATAACTGTGACCTTAATTGCCTACCGTCTGTTAGTGTCTTAACGATCGTTCCACAGGTGCATGCTCATTAATTGTTTATGGTTTTGGATTTTTGGATTTTTACAAATTATCTTTGAAAGACAGGGTCCTGAAAAAGGGACGTTTCTTTTTTTGCTGAGTTTAGAAGACAAACTATTTATTTAACAAGGAGCATAGGGATGTATAGAGATCTCTAGTACCCAAAAGCCTGTATAACATAGGCAGCGCCATTTGAGGACTGATACATAGCTGTCTCTATGCATCTCTATGGCTCAGAGGCGCCTGCAATTAAAGGGACAGTTAACAAACAGGGCAATTAAAGGAACAGTTAACTAAAAAGTGTGAGAAAAATTCTACACGAATGGTGGGAGGACTGATTATAACAGGACTGTGTGTGTGTTTGTGTGTGTGTGTGTTTGTGCGTGTGTGTATGTTTGCGTGTTTGTCTGTGCCTGTCTGCGTGTGTGTGTGAACTTATTTATGCAAATAAAGTCCCCTTTATTTAAATTAATGTCTGACCCTCCTGTACCAGGCAATAAATCACCTGCTCTGAAGGATGAGGTTCTCATCTCTCTCTCTACCATTAGCCTTTTGTTGTGTCTGGATGAATGATCTGTTGGTGTGTGTGTGGCTGTTGTCTGTGTGTGTGTGTGTGTGCATGGGCCTGCAAGTGTGTGTGTGTAGATTAATGGTCCGGGGTTGTAAATAGATTTAGATGATGCAATACGTCTGAGAAGGATTTGGCATCTACATGTTTTTGTGTCTGAGAGAAGAAAAGGAAATAAAGCATCACTACTTGGTTTCTCTTGATTTAGACCTTGATGGCTATATGTATTTATGGTTATTGATATTTTAATATCAACGTTTTATTCATTTGGGAAGTCAAATGCCCATATTCAACACCCCATTGCCTCTCCTCATGCTAACTCCTCTCCTCTCCTCTCCTCTCCTCTCCTCTCCTCTCCTCCCTCTCCTCTCCTCTCCTCTCCTCTCCTCTCCTCTCCTCTCCTCTCCTCTCCTCTCCTCTCCTCTCCTCTCCTCTCCCTAACCCCTCTCCTCTCCTCTCCTCTCTTCTCCTCTCCTCTTCTCTCCCCAACCCCCCTACTCTCCTCTCCTCACCCAACTCCTCTCCTCGCTTCGCTTCTCTTCACCCTAACCCCTCTCCTCTCCTCTCCTCCTCCCAACCCACGCAGAGGCAAATTAACACACAGCTCTGGGAGACTTGTAGATGGAAAATGTTAATATATACATATTCATTATGTATGATTTACATGTTGGTGATAATTCCTACTTTCCCAGCCCAGTCGCGGTGGTGGGAATGGTTTAGTACATGATGTTAGTTTAATGGAATAGTCTGACTAATGGATGTTGGGCTGAGGAAGACGGAGGAGGCTGGTTCTCTGTGTCGTGCTGTTTATGAACAGTTTTATTGGAAACACAATCACTTCTCACATTCAACACAGTATAGTGATGTTTATGGAATGCAGACATTCTTGGGAAGAAAGATGATTGCTTTGAGACGTTTGGATCTGCAGAGAAGAATGGGAGAAACTCACCAAATACAGATGTGCCAAGCTTGTAGTGTCATACTCAAGAAGACTCGATGCTGTAATCGCTGCCAAAGGTGCTTCAACAAAGTACTGAGTAAAGGGTCTGAATACTTATGTAATTAAGGTATTTCAGTTTTTGAATAGTTTTGCAAACATTTCTAAAAACCTGTTTTTGCTTTGTCATTATGGGGTATTGTGTGTAGATTGCTGAGAAAAACATAATATTTTATCATTTTTAGAATAAGGCTGTAACGTAACAAATGTGGAAAAAGTCAAGGGGTCTGAATACTTTCCGAAGGCATACAGTACTAGTCAAAAGTTTGGACACACCTACTCATTCAAGGGTTTTTCTTTATTTGTACTATTTTCTACATTGTAGAATAATAGCGAAGACATCAAAACGATGAAATAACACATATGGAATCATGTAGCAACCAAAAAAGTGTTTAAGAAATGTATTTTAGATTTTTCAAAGTAGCCACCTTTTGCCTAGATTACAGCTTTGCACACTCTTGGCATTCTCTCAACCAGCTTCATGAGGAATGCTTTTCCAACAGTCTTGAAGGAGTTCCCACATATGCTGAGCACTTGTTGGCTGCTTTTTCTTCACTCTTCGGTCCAACTCATCCCAAACCATCTCAATTGGGTTGAGGTCGGGTGATTATGGAGGCCAGGTCATCAAATGCAGCACTCCATCACTCTCCTTCTTGGTCAAATCACCCTTACACAGCCTGGAAGTGTGTTTTGGGTCATTGTCCTGTTGAAAAACAAATGATAGTCCCATTAAGCGCAAACCAGATGGGATGGCGTATCGCTGCAGAATGCTGTGGTAGCCATGCTGGTTAAGTGTACCTTGAATTCTAAATAAATCCCAGACAGTGTCACCAGCAAAGCACCCCCACAACATCACACCTCCTCCTCCATGCTTTATGGTGGGAACCACACATGCAGAGATCATCCGTTCACCTAATCTGCGTCTCACAAAGACACGGTGGTTGGAACCAAAAATCTGAAATTTGTACTCATCAGACCAAAGGACAGATTTCCACCGGTCTAATGTCCATTGCTCGTGTTTCTTGGCCCAAGCAAGTCTCTTCTTCTTATTGGTGTCCTATAGTAGTGGTTTCTTTGCAGCAATCGACCATGAAGGCCTGATTCACGCAGTCTCCTCTGAACAGCTGATATTGAGATGTGTCTGCTACTTGAGATGTGTCTGCTACTTAGGCTATAATCTAAGGTGCAGTTAACTCTAATTAACTTATCGTCTGCAGCAGAGGTAACTCTGGGTCTTCCTTTCCTGTGGCGGTCCTCATGAGAGCCAGTTTCATCATAGCGCTTGATGGTTTTTGCGACTGCACTTGAAGAAACTTTCAAAGTTCTTGACATTTTCTGGATTGACTGACCTTCATGTCTTAAAGTAATTATGGACTGTTGTTTCTCTTTGCTTATTTGAGCTGTTCTTGCCATAATATGGACTTGGTCTTTTACCAAATAGGACTATCTTCTGTATACCACCCTTACCTTGTCACAACACAACTGATTGGCTCAAACGCATTAAAAATGAAAGAAATTCCACAAATTAAGTTTTAACAATGCACATCTGTTAATTGAAATGCATTCCAGGTGACTACCCCATGAAGCCTGTTGAGAGAATGCCAAGAGTGTGCAAAGCTGTCATCAAGGCAAAGGGTGGCTACTTTGAAGAGTCTCAAATATAAAATTTGTTTAACACTTTTTGGTTACTACATGATTCCACATGTGTTATTTCATAGTTTTGATGTCTTCACTATTATTCTACAATATAGAAAATTGTAAAAATAAAGAAAAACCCTGGAATGAGTAGGTGTGTCCAAAGCTTTGACTGGTACTGTATATACAGTATGTTATATATATATATATACATTATGTATACTGTATAATGTTGACATACTACTGAAAGGCTAAAGACATGCTGTTGAAATGCTGCTGATAGTCTACAGATAGTTTGTTGAACATTTGTAGATTGATTACAGACATTTTCTTGTTGAAGTCAACAGACATGCAGTTGACATGTTACTGATAGTCTGTAGAGCATCTACAGATGGACTATCCAAATAAAGTATTACCTCCATTTTTCTCTGGAACAATGTCCATAAACTATTTTAACCTTAGTGCTTAGAATAGCCAATTATATTTCCACCCACCATTTCATTTGTTTGGCTTTGTTTTGAAGGCCTCGGTGTCAATTTGAGGTTTAAACTAATGCATTCTGAGAAATGTAGTATTTTCCCATATTGAACAAAATGTAAGTGATTAATGAAATATAATAGCTATTCGTGTAAAGGTTTTCGTTTTTCTTGATCATTCATTTTAGTTTGTATATAACACAATGTAGAACAAAATGTGTATGTGTGTGTGCAGTAAAGGTGCTGAGAGCTCTCCCTGACCCAGTGTTCATCACTAAGACCAGCCATGCGGTTACCATGGAAACACTGACTGCTGATCCTACTTTAAGTGCTGCTGCTGTGTGTTTGTCTGCGTGTGTGTATGTATGTGTGTGTGCATGTGCATGTGTGTGTGTATGTGCGTGTGCATGTGTGTGTGTGTATGTGCGTGTGCGTGTGCATGTGTGTGTGTGTATGTGTGTGTGCGTGTGCGTGTGTGTGTGTATGTGTGTGTGCGTGTGCATGTGTGTCAGCTAAGTGCTTCTCACATCATCTCCTTTCATGTTACTTTACTCACATACCTTTACTCTGTTGTCACATTTTCTTTGGCTATCCTGACATGTGGTAAACCAGCGCTGCCCTGTAGGTTAGATTGATTTCAAACCATAGACTTTCTTCTTCTCCACCTTGGTTCTATTCTTTCAACTCATCCCTCTAAAATATTTTGTTTGTGACCTCCCACAAGCTTCTCCCGTGTTCTATAGTAGTTGTTGTCTTCATGTGTTCTATAGTATTTGTAGTCTACATGTGTTCTATAGTATTTGTAGTCTACATGTGTTCTATAGTATTTGTAGTCTACATGTGTTCTATAGCAGTTGTAGTCTACATGTGCTCTATAGTATTTGTAGTCTACATGTGTTCTATAGTATTTGTAGTCTACATGTGTTCTATAGCAGTTGTAGTCTACATGTGTTCTATAGTATTTGTAGTCTACATGTGTTCTATAGTATTTGTAGTCTACATGTGTTCTATAGTAGTTGCAGTCTACATGTGTTCTATAGTATTTGTAGTCTACATGTGTTCTATAGCAGTTGTAGTCTACATGTGGTGTACGAGGGTGTAGAAGGAGACACAGGGTGTGAAATAGGGATCTATTTGTCCATTTGGGGACAGGTGTTTTGAGGGAGAAGGAGTGGTGTGGTCCGGTCTGGTCCGATGGCTCTGGGCTCAGAGAGTGTGTTAGACTACGCCGTTGCTGGACTTAATTGCTGGTAGTTAGCGAATGGTGAAATGTGAATATGCTGTTTTCCTCCATCTGAGAGTGGTTGAATGGGTTGTCGCTTACTGTACTGTGAGAGCAAGAATGTCAAGACTAGCAATGACCTCACACTGCAACACAATACTTTACAGGCAGACAGACAGGCAGACAGACAGGCAGACAGACAGGCAGACAGACAGGCAGACAGACAGACAGAGAGAGAGTCGTTAACATAGCCATACTGATGTTATAAAAAGCCCTGAGACCACCTGGTGAACACCTATTAATCGTCAGGTAGCTGGAGGAGACATTCGTTAACCAGACGTTCGTTAACGGGCCTTTACAAATTAAACATGAGCATGAATTCTTCACAGCTGCGATATAAAAGAACAGGATAATTTTAGAAAGGAAATGTAGCTTCCTTCAAATAAAACCTCTCTGTCTTTGCCTGTTAAAACTATAATCTCTTTAGGAAGTTAAAAGGGAGGATTTCAGAGGGGTATTAGCTGATGTGATGAAAGTTAGGAAATGTTGCAGGTTTTGTATTTATTTTCATGTAATGGAAAGGGAACCTGAGAACTTAATTAGTTTTCCTGACAAAATAAAAGTGACACAAAAGCACTAACTAGCATGTAAAAACGTGTTACTGTTACAGCTGTACTATGATGCAATTCAGTCACAAATTGATTCTTGAGCCTAGAAATGTTTTCATGGCTAATCTTAGTTTCGCAGCTATGTCTTAAAGAATTTGAATGCTTAGATGGCGCAAATTCTTCAAATAATTGCTTTTGAGTGGGTTTGACGTTGTATATGTGTATGCACGCCAGTACGTACAGTATGTGTGTACTGTGAGCTGTTGCAGCATTCTCCCTGTGTTATGCTGTTTAAGGTTGTGGTCTAGTACAGTAGGATTGATTATCCTGCGGTGTGTGCTGCTGAGTGATTTCCCTGGATGTTAACTCTTAACCCTCGAGGTTAAAGGTCAGGACAGCCTGGGGGAGAGGGGATTGCTGATTTACTGATTCATTAGCACACTATTAAACTACTGTTAGAGAGAGAGAGAAACAGAGAAAGAGAGGGAGAGAGAGAAAGGGAGAGAGAGGAAGAGAGAGGGGGGTAGTGATAGAGACAGTGAGGGAGAGCGGGAGAGAGGGTGAGAGAGACTGGAGGAAGTGTAAGAGAACAAGAAAGGGAGACAAGCAACGGCATAGAGCTGAATGGAGATGCATGGAGATTAATAGAGCTGAATGGAGATGAATAGAGCTGAATGGAGATGAATAAAGATTAATAGAGCTGAATGGAGATGAATAGAGCTGAATGGAGATGAATAGCGCTGAATGGAGATTAATATAGCTGAATGGAGATGAATAGAGCTGAATGGAGATGAATAGAGCTGAATGGAGATGAATGGAGATGAATGGAGATGAATGGAGATGAATGGAGCTGAATGGATCTGAATGGAGATGAATAGAGCTGAATGGAGATTAATTGAGCTGAATGGAGATGAATAGAGCTGAATGGAGATGAATAGAGCTGAATGGAGATGAATGGAGATGAATAGAGCGGAATGGAGATGAATAGAGATGAATGGAGATGAATGGAGATGAATAGAGCTGAATGGAGATGAATAGAGATGAATAGAGCTGAATGGATCTGAATTGAGCTGAATGGAGATGAATAGAGCTTAATGGAGATGAATATAGCTGAATGGAGATGAATAGAGCTGAATGGAGATGAATAAAGCTGAATGGAGATGAATGGAGATGAATAGAGGTGAATGGAGATGAATGGAGATGAATAGAGCTGAATGGAGATGAATATAGCTGAATGGAGATGAATAGAGCTGAATGGAGATGAATAGAGCTGAATGGAGATGAATGGAGATGAATGGAGCTGAATAGAGATGAATAGAGCTGAATGGAGATTAATAGAGCTGAATAGAGCTGAATGGATTTGAAAAGAGATTAATGGAGATGAATGGAGATGAATAGAGCTGAATGGAGATTAATAGAGCTGAATGGAGATTAATGGAGATGAATGGAGCTGAATAGAGATGAATAGAGCTGAATGGAGATTAATAGAGCTGACTAGAGCTGAATGGATTTGAAAAGAGATTAATGGAGATGAATGGAGATTAATTGAGATGAATAGAGCTGAATGGAGATGAATAGAGCTGAATGGAGATGAATAGAGCTGAATGGAGATGAATGGAGATGAATGGAGCTGAATGGATCTGAATGGAGATGAATAGAGCTGAATGGAGATGAATAGAGCTGAATAGAGCTGAATGGATCTGAATGGAGATGAATAGAGCTGAATGGAGATGAATTGAGCTGAATGGAGATTAATAGAGCTGAATGGAGATGAATAGAGCAGAATGGAGATGAATAGAGCTGAATGGAGTTGAATTGATCTGAATGGATCTGAATGGAGATGAATAGAGCTGAATGGAGATGAATTGAGCTGAATGGAGATTAATAGAGCTGAATGGAGCTGAATGGAGGTGAATAGAGCTGAATGGAGATGAATAGAGCTGAATGGAGATGAATTGAGCTGAATGGAGATGAATAGAGCTGAATGGAGATGAATAGAGCTGAATGGAGATGAATAGAGCTGAATGGAGATGAATGGAGATGAATAGAGCTGAATGGAGATGAATGGAGATTAATATAGCTGAATGGAGATGAATAGAGCCTAATGGAGATGAATAGAGCTGAATGGAGATGAATAGAGCTGAATAGAGATGAAAAGAGCTGAATGAAGATGAATAGAGCTGAATGCAGATGAATGGAGATGAATGGAGCTGAATGGATCTGAATGTAGATGAATAGAGCTGAATGGAGCTGAATTGAGCTGAATGGAGATGAATAGAGCTGATTGGAGATGAATATAGCTGAATGGAGATGAAGGGAGATGAATGGAGATGAATAGAGCTGAATGGAGATGAATAGAGCTGAATGGAGATGAATAGAGCTGAATAGAGCTGTATGGATCTGAATTGAGATGAATAGAGATGAATAGAGCTGAATGGATCTGAATGGAGATGAATAGAGCTGAATGGAGATTAATGGAGATGAATAGAGCTGAATGGAGATGAATAGAGCTGAATGGAGATGAATGGAGATGAATAGAGCTGAATGGAGATGAATGGAGATGAATAGAGCTGAATGGAGATTAATAGAGCTGAATGGAGATGAATAGAGCTGAATGGAGATGAATGGAGATTAATAGAAGTGAATGGAGATGAATAGAACTGAATGGAGATTAATAGAGCTGAATGGAGATGAATAGAACCGAATGGAGATGAATATAGCTGAATGGAGATGAATAGAGCTGAATGGAGATGAATAGAGCTGAATGGAGATGAATGGAGATGAATGGGGCTGAATGGATCTGAATGGAGATGAATAGAGCTGAATGGAGATGAATTGAGCTGAATGGAGATGAATAGAACTGAATGGAGATGAATAGAGCTAAATGGAGATGAATGGAGATGATAAGAGCTGAATAGAGATGAATAGAGCTGAATGGAGATGAATGGAGAGTAATAGAGCTGAATGGAGATTAATAGAACTGAATGGAGATTAATAGAGCTGAATGGAGATGAATAGAGCTGAATGGAGATTAATATAGCTGAATGGAGATGAATAGAGCTGAATGGAGATGAATAGAGCTGAATGGAGATGAATGGAGATGAATGGAGCTGAATGGATCTGAATGGAGATGAATGGAGATGAATAGAGCGGAATGGAGATGAATAGAGCTGAATGGAGATGAATAGAGCTGAATGGAGCTGAATGGATCTAAATGGAGATTAATAGAGCTGAATGGAGATGAATTGAGCTGAATGGAGATGAATAGAGATGAATGGAGATGAATAGAGCTGAATGGAGATGAATAGAGCTGAATGGAGCTGAATGGAGATTAATAGAGCTGAATGGAGATGAATAGAACCGAATGGAGATGAATATAGCTGAATGGAGATGAATAGAGCTGAATGGAGATGAATAGAGCTGAATGGAGATGAATGGAGATGAATGGAGCTGAATGGATCTGAATGGAGATGAATAGAGCTGAATGGAGATGAATTGAGCTGAATGGAGATGAATAGAACTGAATGGAGATGAACAGAGCTGAATGGAGATGAATGGAGAGTAATAGAGCTGAATGGAGATGAATAGAGCTGAATGGAGATGAATGGAGATGAATGGAGCTGAAAGGATCTGAATGGAGATGAATGGAGATGAATGGAGATGAACAGAGCGGAATGGAAATGAATAGAGCTGAATGGAGATGAATAGAGCTGAATGGAGCTGAATGGATCTAAAAGAAGATTAATAGAGCTGAATGGAGATGAATTGAGCTGAATGGAGATGAATAGAGATGAATGGAGATGAATAGAGCTGAATGGAGATGATAAGAGCTGAATGGAGCTGAATGGAGATGAATAGAGCTGATTGGAGATGAATTGAGCTGAATGGAGATTAATAGAGCTGAATGGAGATGAATAGACTGATTGGAGATGAAAAGAGCTGAATGGAGATTAATAGAGCTGAATGGAGATGAATGGAGATGAATAGAGCTGAAAGGAGATTAATAGAGCTGAATGGAAATGAATAGAGCTGAATGGAGATGAATAGAGCTGAATGGAGATGAATGGAGTTGAATGGAGCTGAATAGAGATGAATGGAGATGAATAGAGCTGAATGGAGATGAATAGAGCTGAATAGAGCTGAATGGAGATGAAAAGAGCTGAATGGAGATGAATTGAGATGAATAGAGCTGAATGGAGATGAATAGAGCTGAATGGAGATGAACAGAGCTGAATGGAGATGAATGGAGATGAATGGAGCTGAATGGATCTGAATGGAGATGAATAGAGCTGAATGGAGATGAATTGAGCTGAATGGAGATGAATAGAGCTGAATGGAGATGAATAGAGCTGAATGGAGATGAATGGAGATGAATAGAGCTGAATGGAGATGAATAGAGCTGAATGGAGATGAATAGAGCTGAATAGAGCTGAATGGATCTGAATGGAGATGAATAGAGCTGATTGGAGATTAATTGAGCTGAATGGAGATGAATAGAGCTGAATGGAGATGAATAGAGCTGAATGGAGATGAATGGAGATGAATGGAGCTGAATGGATCTTAATGGAGATGAATAGAGCTGAATGGAGATGAATTGAGCTGAATGGAGATGAATAGACCTGAATGGAGATGAATAGAGCTGAATGGAGATGAATAGAGCTGAATGGAGATGAATAGAGCTGAATGGAGATGAATGGAGATGAATAAAGCTGAATGGAGATGAATGGAGATAAATAGAGCTGAATGGAGATTAATTGAACTGAATTGAGATTAATAGAGCTGAATGGAGATAAATGGAGATTAATAGAGCTGAATGAAGATGAATAGAACTGAATGGAGATTAATAGAGCTGAATGGAGATGAATAGAGCTGAATGGAGATGAATATAGCTGAATGGAGATGAATAGAGCTGAATGGAGATGAATGGAGATGAATGGAGTGAATGGATCTGAATGGAGATGAATATAGCTGAATGGAGATGAATAGAGCTGAATGGAGATGAATAGAGCTGAATGGAGATGAATTGAGCTGAATGGAGATGAATTGAGTTGAATGGCGATGAATTGAGCTGAATGGAGATGAATAGAGCTGAATGGAGATGGATAGAGCTGTATGGAGATGAATAGAGCTGAATAGAGCTGAATGAATCTGAATGGAGATGAATAGAGCTGAATGGAGATGAATATAGGTGAAGGGAGATGAATAGAGCTGAATGGAGATGAATAGAGCTGAATGGAGATGAATAGTGCTGAATGGAGATGAATGGAGATTAATAGAGCTGAATGGAGATGAATGGAGATGAATAGAGCTGAATGGAGAATAATAGAGCTGAATGGAGATGAATAGAGCTGAATGGAGATGAATGGAGAAGAATAGAGCTGAATGGAGATGAATAGAGATGAATGGAGATGAATGGAGCTGAATTTAGATGAATAGAGATGATTGGAGATGAATAGAGTGGAATGGAGATGAATAGAGCTGAATGGAGATGAATATTACATTTACATTTTAGTCATTTAGCAGACGCTCTTATCCAGAGCGACTTACATCAGCAATTAGGGTTAAGTGCCTTGCTTAAGGGCACATCGACAGATTTTTCACCTAGTCGGCTCGGGGATTAGAACCAGTGCCCTTTCGGTTACTGGCACAACGCTCTTACCCACTAAGCTACCTGCCGCCCTATAGATGAATGGAGATGAATGGAGATGAATGAAGCTGAATGGAGTTTAATAGAGATTAATGGAGATTAATAGAGATGAATGGAGATGAATTTAGATGAATGGAGATGAATAGAGCTGAATGGAGAGGAATGCTTCTGAATAGAGCTGAATTGAGATGATTGGAGATGAATACAGATGAATGGAGATGAATGGAGATGAATGGATATGAATGGATATGAATAGAGCTGAATGGAGATGAATGGAGATGAATGGAGATGAATAGAGATGAATAGAA
>NW_025534334.1:62500-95000 GCF_020615455.1 Coregonus clupeaformis | reverse complement strand
CATACGCATGTAATACCCGTTCTGGCCCTGACCTGACCGTCACATTACAGGCCTCATAATTCCAGTCCTGGGGTAGAGTTCTAATTGATGTGACAAAGTGCAGAGGAATATCTGCTTTCTCTGGAGCGGTTTTCCAATCTGTCACTTCTTTCTCTCTGTCCGTCCATCTGTCCCGTATCCCTTTCATGGCCTTGTATGGCTGAACTGGACAGAAACACCCTCTTGAAACATCTGACGGTCGGATATTATCATAATCTCTTGGTATCGAGTGTTGAGTGTGAAGGGTGTGTGTTGTCTCTGAGTGTGTTTGAGTGTGTGTGAGTGTTGTATCTGAGTGTGTTTGTGTGTGTGTGTGAGTGTGAGGGTGTTGTCTCTGAGTGTATTTGTGTGTGTGTGTGTGTGTGTGTGTGTTGTCTCTATACTTGTGTGTTGGAGGACAAATCAAACATCAAAAGGATGACGGGTGGTTATAAAGTGGTTTTGTCTGCAGAAATCTAAATCTTCTTTCCTCCTCACCTTTCATCCTGTAAGACTATAGGTCTGTTCAAGCTTTTAAGGAGATTATTATTGTTATGATTATACCGGATGGCTGAGGTGGGTTTGTCTGAAAAAGCTTTTAACAACTGTCATATTCGTAGACATGACATACCTTCCTAAAATAACTCCTATTACAAGCAGACACACAAAACGCTAACTATCTCTACAGTCAGAGTTCATTCAGCAGCAGAGATAGTTTTGTTTGACAGTGTCTTATTTTGTCACAGAAGCAAGTGTCCATGCTGTCACTTAAAAAAGTCATTTCTGTATTAATTTGGCGTAATTGGCAACTCCATTTCAATAGCTGTCAACTGTACGACATTGGATGATTAAAAAGTTAGATTTGTGTTTATATTTGTTAACAGTTTTTGTTTTGCTGAAATTGCTGTGTGCCAAATGTTTTCAATTAGCATTCAAGACTGCTTGAGAGAAACAGATGACAGCACTTAACATTTCTATTTGTGTGTGTGTGTGTGTGCGGGCGTGTGTTTGTGTCTCTGACTGTGAATGTGTCTGTGTACGCCTGCGGGTATGTGTGTGTATCAGGCCTGTCATATAAACCTACTTACCTCTGAAAATATAGATATGCAGTCATTCTCTTTGACGTTTGGAGAAACGTGGACAAACATCTAATTTGGCAGTGAGACTGTGAGAGGTTGTTGCAGGTTGGAAATTAAAACCATTATTTATCTAGATTTTAAACTAAATTATTTGCTGTCACTTTCAAATCAAAATCAATTTCTTAGACTGTTGTTCCCTTTCTGTGGCTGAAATATATTCTCTCACTGGGTGTGTGATGAAAGAGTTTTACTCAGAGTGTGTATATCTCTAGGGAGTGTGTGTGTGTGTGTGTGTGTGTGTGGACGTGTTTAACTATATTTCTCTTGGTTTACTATTCTTGTGGGAAGTCCCCACAAGAATAGTAAACCAAGAGAAATGTGACCAACTGGAGACATTTTGTTGGTCCCCACAAGGTCAAATGCTATTTCTAGGGGGTTCAGGGTTAAGGTTCGAATTAGTGTTAGGGTTAGAATTAGGTTTAGGGTTAGGAGATAGGGTTAGTTTTAGGGTTAGGGTTAGGAGCTAGGGATAGGTTTAGGTTTAGGGTTAGGGTTAGGGTTAAGGTTAGGGTTAGGGTTTGGGTAAGGGTTTGGGTAAGGTACAGGTTAAGTTTAGGGTTAGGGGTTAGGGAAAATAGGATTTTGAATGGGACTGAATTGTATGTCCCCACAAGGTTAGCTGTGCAAGACTGTGTGTGTGTGTGTGTGTGTGTGTGTGTGCGTGAGTGTTGGTGTGTTTTGGTGTGTGTGAAGGGGGTATTTTGGGAGACGAAAGAGAATGTGGCAGGTACGACCTGAGTTAGCCTAACGCTTTGACTGTGTGTGTGTATTTGTGTGTGCATGTGTTTTTCTCTGTGTCTGCATGTGTCTGTGCATGTGTGTCCTCGTGTGTGCATGTCTACATGCATTTGTGTGTTTGCATTCACAACCACAAACAAACATAAATACATACACACACACAAACACACACACACACACTGTGCCCAAGAAAGCGAAGGTAGCCTGCCTAAATGACTACCGCCCCGTAGCACTCACGTCGGTAGCCATGAAGTGCTTTGAAAGGCTGGTCATGGCTCACATCAACACCATCATCCCGGAAACCCTAGACCCACTCCAATTCGCATACCGCCCCAACAGATCCACAGATGATGCAATCTCAATCGCACTCCACACTGTCTTTCCCACCTGGACAAAAGGAACACCTACGTGGGAATGCTGTTCATTGACTACATCTCAACGTTCAACACCATAGTGCCCACAAAGCTCATCACTAAGCTAAGGACCCTCGGACTAAACACCTCCCTCTGCAACTGGATCCTGGACTTCCTGACGGGCCGCCCCCAGGTGGTAAGGGTAGGCAACAACACATCTGCCACACTGATCCTCAACATTGGGGCCCCTCAGGGGTGCGTGCTTAGTCCCCTCCTGTACTCCCTGTTCACCGACGACTGCGTGGCCAAGCACAACTCCAACACCATCATTAAGTTTGCTGACGACACAACAGTGGTAAGCCTGATCACCTACAACGATGAGACAGCCTATAGGAAGGAGGTCAGACACCTGGCAGTGTGGTTCCAGGACAACAACCTCTCAATTAATGTGAGCAAGACAAAGGAGCTGATTGTGGACTACAGGAAAAGGATGGCCGAACCAGCCCCCATTAACATCGACGGGGCTGTAGTGGAGCAGGTCGAGAGTTTCAAGTTCCTATGTGTCCACATCACCAACAAACTATCATGGTCCAAACACACCAAGACAGTAGTGAAGAGGGCACGACAACACCTTTTCCCCTCAGGAGACTGAAAAGATTTGGCATGGGTCCCCAGATCCTCAAAAAGTTATACAGCTGCACCATCGAGAGCATCCTGACCGGTTGCATCACCGCCTGGTAAGGCAACTGCTCGGTATCTGACCGTAAGGTGCAACAGAGGGTAATGCGTACGGCCCAATATATCACTGGGGCCAAGCTTCCTGCCGTTCAGGACCTATATACTAGGCAGTGTCAGAGGAAGCCCCAAAAAATTGTCAAAGACCCCAGTCGCCCAAGTGATAGACTGTTTTCTCTGCTACCGCACGGCAAGCAGTAAGTCTAGGTCCAAAATGCTCCTTAACAGCTTCTACCACCAAGCCATAAGACTGCTGAACAATTAATCAAATGGCCACTCTGATTATTTACATTGACACCCCCCTCCAGTAACCTGTACCCCCACACATTGACTCGGTACCGGTACCCCCTGTATATAGCCTCGTTATTGTTATTTATAAATAAATAATAATATGCCATTTAGCAGACGCTTTTATCCAAAGCGACTTACAGTCATGCTTGCATACATTTTTGTGTATGGGTGGTCCCGGGGATCGAACCCACTACCTTGGCGTTACAAGCGCCGTGCTCTACCAGCTGAGCTACAGAGGACCACCTATTTTACAGAGGACCACCTATTTTATTGTGTTACTTTTTATTTTATTCAGTAAATATTTTCTTAACTCTATTTCTTGAACGGCATTGTTGGTTAAGGGCTTGTAAGTAAGCATTTCACAGTAAGGTTTACACCTGTTGTGTTCGACGCATGTGACAAATAAAATGTGATTTGATATGACACACACACTACACTCAAAGCACTTCAAATTAAATAAAATCAAGTTTTATTTATATAGCACATTTCAGACATGGAAGCAATGCAATGCGCTTCACAGGAAAAAACATTATTATAAATAATAATACATTTAAAAAACTAAAATATTTACTACACAACAAACATCAGAGGATAGAAAACTAAAGAATAACAATAAAAACTGAAAGACTAAATGGCACACTAGGGAAAAGCTAAAAAGGTGTGTTTTAAAATCCCTTTCAAATATATCCACAGTTTTGGCCCCCCTCAGGTTCTCTGGCAGGCTATACCAGAGGCTGAATGCATAGTAACTAAGGCTGCCTCTACATGACTCTTGGTGCTAGGCTTTGGGATAGTTAAAAGGCCAGTGCCAGAGGACCTGAGAGACATACTTGGTACATAACTTAAAATTCATTCTTAAACTCACAGGCAGCAAGTGCAGAGACTTTCAAACCGGTGTAATGTGTACTCTCCATCTGGTCTTGGTCAGTACCCGTGCAGCATTTTTTATGTTTTGCAGTTGACCAATGGCTTTCTTGGGTAGACCAGACAGTGGTCAAGCCTGCTTGTAATAAAAGCATGGATGAGTCTCTCTGTATCAGCCTGAGAGAGAAACATCAGCACCTTGGCAATGTTCCTCAGGAGGCAAAAAGCTATTTTGGTCACATTCCTAATGTCTGATTCGAAATTGAGTTCAGAATCTGGTATTTTATCTTTAATGCCAGTGAATTAAAATGTGCTGCCAAATTCTCTCTCTATGCTTTGGCTTCAATAATAAGTACCTCGGTCTTGTTTACATTTTTTTTACATTTTAGTCATTTAGCAGACGCTCTTATCCAGAGCGACTTACAGTTAGTGAGTGCATACATTATTATTTATTTTTTCATACATGTCTTGATTTAGCTGGAGGAAGTTGTGAGCCATCCAAGTATTTAAATCACCAAAACAGTCTAATCATTTCTCCGTGGAGCTAAAATCCTCTGCGTAGCAATGAAAATCAATGCTGTGCTTTTTGATAACGCTGTCAATGGGAAACATATATAAACTGAACAGTAACGGACCCAAAATCGAACCTTGTGGACGCCATATGTGATATCTATTTTCTCTGAGCTATGTTCCACAAGGATGACAAAAAGCTCTTGACCAGTTAAATAGGTCTTAAACCAATTTAGAACTGGACTGGAGAGGCCAACCCACCTCTCCAGTCTGTCCACTTCAGAGGCCTCTGCTGTTTGTGAGTGTTTTGGTGTGTGATTTCTCCAGCAGTGTTTGTCCTCTCCTCCCTGTGTGCTTTATCTGATATGCTGAAATCACCTGCTCCCAATGCGCACTCACACACACACACACACACACACACACACACACACACACACACACACACACACACACGCACACACACACACACACTTCTGCTCCGGATGCGTCAAACACATTCCTTAAGGGGGATACGGGATCTGTCAGAGCACCGTGCAGGCAGCACTTTACAGCTCAAGATAATGGCTGTTTCTGCATCAAGATCTCACGAAAAATGTAAATTGACTTCGGAATCCACTGGGAAGATAAACATAGATGTTTTATGCTTTAGGCATTAATTCAGAGTGGTTAAGTTAAGAGTAAAGGTTTGGGAAAGGCTTAAAACAAAGAATAAACAAAAACAATTGCCTAGCAATGGGATTGAACCCGCAAGCCTCAGGGCAGGAGCTCGCGGCTTACAGACAACTGCCATCCCCGCCTAGCAAACCAAGAGCCTACTTGATGGTAAAAGCGCTCACCCTTGACCCTAGTGGCCAGTTTTGAAGGCAACTCCCGATATCCTGAGGACCTGGACGGTCGTTGGATTTCACCTTGAAACTGGTTTGACCTGGTTGGTTTCTGTGCCTTGCTAAAAATAAAGTTACTTTTTACTACATCTCATGTTTAAGAAAAACTTGATTTCAACCACTCCACAAGTTTCTTGTTAACAAACTATAGTTTTGGCAAGTCGGTTAGGACATCTACTTTGTGCATGACACAAGTAATTTTTCCAACAATTGTTTACAGGCAGATTATTTCACTTATAATTCATTGTATCACGATTCCAGTGGGTCAGAATTGTAAATACACTAAGTTGACTGTGCCTTTAAACAGCTTGGAAAATTCCAGAAAATGATGTCATGGCTTTAGAAGCTTCTGATAGGCTAATTGACATCATTTGAGTCAATTGGAGGTGTACCTGTGGATGTATTTCAAGGCCTACCTTCAAAATCAGTGCCTCTTTGCTTGACATCATGAGAAAATCAAAAGAAATCAGCCAAGACCTCAGAAAAAAAATTGTAGACCTCCACAAGTCTGGTTCATCCTTGGGAGCAATTTCCAAACGCCTGAAGGTAGCACGTTCATCTGTACAAACAATAGTACGGAAGTATAAACCCCATGGGACCACGCAGCCGTCATACCGCTCAGGAAGGAGACGCGTTCTGTCTCCTAGAGATGAACGTACTTTGGTGCGAATCAATCCCAGAACAACAGCAAAGGACCTTGTGAAGATGCTGGAGGAAACAGGTACAAAAGTATCTATATCCACAGTAAAACGAGTCCTATATTGACATAACCTGAAAGGCCGCTCAGCAAGGAAGAAGCCACTGCTCCAAAACCGCCATAAAAAAGCCAGACTACGGTTTGCAACTGCACATGGGGACAAAGATCGTACTTTTTGGAGAAATGTCCTCTGGTCTGATGAAACAAAAATAGAACTGTTTGGCCATAATGACCATCGTTATGTTTGGAGGAAAAAGAGGGTACCTTGCAAGCCGAAGAACACCATCCCAACCATGAAGGGTGGCAGCATCATGCTGTGGGGGTGCTTTGCTGCAGGAGGGACTGGTGCACTTCACAAAATAGATGGCATCATGAGGAAGGAAAATGATGTGGATATATTGAAGCAACATCTCAGGACATCTGTCAGGAAATGAAAGCTTGGTCGCAAATGGGTCTTCCAAATGGACAATGACCCCAAGCATACTTCCAAAGTTGTGGCAAAATGGCTTAAGGACAACAAAGTATTGGTATTGGAGTACAAGGTATTGGTACAAGGTATTGGAGTGGCCATCACAAAGCCCTGACCACAATCCTATAGAAAATGTGTGAGCAGAACTGAAAAAGCATGTGCGAGCAAGGAGGCCTACAAACCTGACTCAGTTTCACCAGCTCTGTCTGGAGGAACGGGCCAAAATTCACCCAACTTATTGTGGGAAGCTTGTGGAAGGCTACTCGAAACATTTTATCCAAGTTTAACAATTTAAAGGCAATGCTACCAAATACTAATTGAGTGTATGTAAACTTCTGACCCACTGGGAATGTGATGAAAAAAAATAAAAGCTGAAATAAATAATTCTCTCTACTATTATTCTGACATTTTACATTCTTAAAATAAAGTGGTGATCCTAACTGACCTAAGACAGGGAATTTTTACTAGGATTAAATGTCAGGAATTGTGAAAAACTGAGTTTAAATATATTTGGCTAAGGTGTATGTAAACGTACGACTTCAACAGTATATCTAGAAGTGAGGTGATCTTAGCTGAACACTGAGAGAAAGCTGTTGGGGTCATTCTACCTGTTGGGGTCAAGGTTAAGGATCAAGGTCAAGAGCTGTATACAACAGAAGAGGTCAAGCCAAGCTGTGAAGATAAACTCTCAGGCTTGAAAAGATTGATGGAGAGATTATTGAACCAGAGTATTAGCGAAAGCTGTAGTAATTTCACCTGCTCACGCCAATGTCAACAGTAGCACACAACCGAGGCAATGCCAATCTGAAGAGATCAGCTTCACCAAATAAATGACTGGCTATGAAAGATATCTCTCTAGCCTGTCTACTTCTCTCCTAACTGGATCTGAAGGGGGATCAGACCAAGGCCAAAGCCTTGTGTTCCTAACACCCAGTGTGGTACAACACAACACAATACAGATCTCTCTTTCTCTATCTCCGTGATACAGATCTCTCTGTGTCACTCTGTGTGATAAGATAAAGCCCATGCCTTTAGTTGTGTAGAAGTGCTGTATCTCCCACTGATTCTGACACTGTTTACCCTCCTCAAACAGCAGCAGCTAACAACAACAGAGAGCAGAGCTTTGATTTGCTGTGGGAGACGTGTGATCTGTACCACTGAGCGGGGCTGTGTGTGTGTTATTTATCATTGGGATGAGGGAGAGGGGAGCATCTTAATCCTTTCATAAACAGGCTGAGTTTCCATGGTTATAGACGTGTAAGTGTGGGTTTAATCCTGCAGTTTGCATCCAGGAGCAGGAGAGGAGGAGAAGAGGAGAGGAGGAGAGAGGAGGAAGAGAGGAGGAGAGGAGGAGGAGGAGGAGGGAGGAGGAGGAGGGGGGGAGGGAGGAGGAGAGGAGGAGGAGGAGGAGGAGAAGGAGGGGAGGAGGAGGAGGAGGAGGAGGAGGAGGAGAGAGGAGGAGAGGAGGAGGAGGAGGAGAGAGGAGGAGGAGGAGGGTGGAGGAGGGGGGAGGAGGAGGAGGAGGAGGAGTAAGAGAGGAGGAGGAGGAAAGGAGGAGAGGAGGAGGGAGGGGGAGGAGGGAGGAGGAAAGGAGGAGAGGATGAGGGGGAGGGGGAGTAGGAGGAGGAAGAGAGGAGGAGAAGGAGGAGGGGAGGAGGAGGAGGAGGAGGAGGAGGAGGAGGAGGAGGAAGAGAGGAGGAGAGGAATCAACAGGACTAAACAGACATCTACCTCTGTCATCTGACCAACAATTACCACCTCCAAACATCAAAACACCTGTTTGGGTGTGTGTGTGTGTGTGTGTTTTGTGTGTGTGTGTGTGCGTGCGTGCGTGTGTGTTTGTGTGTGTGCGTATGCGTGTGCTCGTGCGTGTGTTTTAACAGCAATACTCGGTTGTTGGAGCTCAGACATGACTCTGCCTGCAGCATCGATCAGCAACCGCTTCATATACTGTACAACACTATGGAGGGATGGGGGAATGGAGGGACGGACGGACGGACAGACGAACGAACGGAGGGAGGGAGGGAGGGAGGGAGGGAGGGATAGGTGTATCAGTAAAGGAAGGCCTCAAACTAAAATAAACAGCCAACAATGAGGTGAGAATGTATACCTCTTCAATGATCTGTGGTTTAGAGTGAAAGACAGAGAGAGAAAGAGGAGAAGCAGCATATATCATATTATATCATATATTATATGTTGTAGCACACAGTATATATCATAATATTTAATATATTATATGTTGTAGCACGCAGTATATATAATAGTGTATAATATATTATATGTTTTAGCACGCAGTATATATAATAGTATATCATATATTATATGTTGTAGCATGCAGTGTATTTCATATTATATCATATATGTTGTAGTACGCAGTATATATCATATTATATCATATATTATATGTTGTAGCATGCAGTATATATCATATTATATCATATATGTTGTAGCACGCAGTATATATCATATTATATCATATATTATATGTTGTAGCATGCAGTATATATCATATTATATCATATATGTTGTAGCACGCAGTATATATCATATTATATCATATATTATATGTTGTAGCACATAGTATATATCATATTATATCACATATTATATGTTGTAGCATGCAGTATATATCATATTATATCATATATTATATGTTGTAGCACGCAGTATATATCATATTATATCATATATTATATGTTGTAGCACGCAGTATATATTATATTATATCATATATATTTACTGAACAAAAATATAAATGCAACATGTAAAGTATTGGTCCCATGTTTCATGAGCTGAAATCAAAGATCCCAGAAATTTTCCTTACACAAAAAACGTATTTCTCTCAAATTATGTGCACAAATTTGTTTACATCCCTGTTAGTGAGCATTTCTCCTTTGCCAAGATAATCCATCCACCTGACAGGTGCGGCATATCAAGAAGCTGATTAAACAGCATGATCATTACACAGGTGCACCTTGTGCTGGGGACAATAAAAGGCCACTCTAAAATGTGCAGTTTTGTCACACAACACAATGCCAGAGATGTCTCAAGTTTTGAGGGACTTTGCAATTGGCATTCTGACTGCAGGAATGTCCACCAGAGCTGTTGCCAGAGAATGTAGTACTAATTTCTCTACCATAAGCTGGTTTCCAATGTCGTTTTAGGGAATTTGGCAGTACGTCCAACCGGCCTCACAATCGTGGACCACATGTAATGACGCAATCCCAGGACCTCCACATCCAGCTTCTTCATCTGCGGGATAATCTGAGATGAGCCACCTGGACAGCTGATGAAACCTTGGGTTTGCACATCCGAAGAATTTCTGCACAAACTGTCAGAAACAGACTCAGGGAAGCTCATCTGTGTGCTCATTGTCCTCACCAGGGTCCTGACCTGACTGCAGTTCGGCGTCGTAACCGACTTCAGTGGGCAAATGCTCACCTTCGATGGCCACTGGCACGCTGGAGAAGTGTGCTCTTCACGGATGAATCCCTGTTTCAACTGTACCGGGCAGATGGCAGACAGTGTGTATGGCGTTGTGTGGGCGAGCAGTTTGCTGATCTCAACGTTGTGAACAGAGTGCCCCATGGTGGCGATGGGGTTATGGTATGGGCAGGCATAAGCTACCGACAACAAACATAATTGCATTTTATCGATGGCAATTTGAATGCACAGAGATACCGTGACGAGATCCTGAGGCCCATTGTCGTGCCATTCATCCGCCTCCATCACCTCATGTTTTAGCATGATAATGCACTGGCCCATGTTGCAAGGATCTGTACAAAATTCCTGGAAGCTGAAAATGTCCCAGTTCTTGCATGGCTTGCATGGCTTGCGTACTCACCAGACATGTCACCCATTGAGCATGTTTGGGATGCTCTGGATCAACGTGTACGGCAGCATGTTCCAGTTCCCGCCAATATCCAGCAACTTCATTGAAGAGGAGTGGGACAACGCACAGCCATTGAAGAGGAGTAGGACAACGCACAGCCATTGAAGAGGAGTGGGACAACATTCCACATGCCACAATCAACAGCCTGATCAACTCTATGCGAAGGAGATGTGTCACGCAGCATGAGGCAAATGGTCGTCTCACCAGATACTAACTGGTTTTCTGATCCACGCCCCTACCTTTTTTTTAAGGTATCTATGACCAACAGATGCATATCTGTATTCCCAGTCGTGAAATCCACAGATTAGAGCCTAATTTATTTATTTCAATTGACTGATTTTGTTATATGAACTGTAGCTCAGTTAAATCTTTTGAAATTATTGCATGTTGCGTTTATATTTTTGTTCAGTGTATGTAAATTAGAAAATACTCCTTTTGAATAGTTTGACAAACCTTTTCCAGCAGAGACTGAAGTAGCAATGACAAGCCTTTATTATATCATTAGATTAAACTGTAAAGAGCTGACCTCTACTCTACTCTGTCAGTGTAATGTATCAACAACATATCACAGTCTCACGTCATTTCTTGACATCCTTGGATAAACATCTATTTTTGACTAGTAAACTCCCGACGTCCTGTATTTAGGTACACAGCTCCCGCATGAGCTTCAGACGATTTAAAGCCAATTGATGGTCAATCCGACATCTGCAGTGGCCATACAGCAATTACAGCGATGTGGCCTCCGCATAAGTAAGAGCATTCATACTTCATGCGCTTCGGGGAGCTGTCTTACGCATCCAATAAATTGGTCTGCACCGCACCACTCGTAGTGATTCAGGGCTAATCTCTATAGCCATCCAGCTAATTACGAGCAACTGGCTAAACGAAAATACTTTACCTCTTCTGAGATGTTGTAGTCTGTTTCCCGGTGCCCGACATAGGAGCTCAGCCAAGATGGCATGAAGTAAAAAGACTGCACCCACCTGCATCTCCATCCCCAATCTCCCCAATCTCCCCAGCAAAATGTGCCCACGTTTAGCCTATTGTTTATATGTGCATTTCACACTATGTTGAGGTAGAAATCTGAGTATAATGCTTGTATGGATGTCAACCCCAATACATGTTCATGCCATCATCATCAATCAACTGCATTACAGTTAAAAACAACTTTGACTACCACCACCGATATCTGTATGCTAGTTATGCTACCAGCTTATATGAATGGGAGTTAGCATTTAGCAGTCACTTTTTCTAAACCTGAACAGTGGCACCTTCTAAATGTTATGTAGCGAAAACAGCCAAATATATCAAAATGGGATATAACCACATTGTGTGCCTGTTACAATACATCAATCATGACGGATTTGACACATTTTCCACTTTGTTAGATCAGATTTGTTGAATGTGCGCCAATCCAGAGTCCTTCTATCCCCCAAGGTCTGCATTCCATTGACCTCGTTAACGCATCTATCCCCATTACCGCCCCGATCTCTTTCCATCTATCCCCATTACCGCCCCGATCTCTTTCCATCTATCCCCATTACCGCCCCGATCTCTTTCCATCTATCCCCATTACCGCCCGATCTCTTTCCATCTATCCCCATTACCGCCCGATCTCTTTCCATCTATCCCCATTACCGCCCCGATCTCTTTCCATCTATCCCCATTACCGCCCCAATCTCTTTCCATCTATCCCCATTACCGCCCCGATCTCTTTCCATCTATCCCCATTACCGCCCCGATCTCTTTCCATCTATCCCCATTACCGCCCCAAACTCTTTCCATCTATCCCCATTACCGCCCCAAACTCTTTCCATCTATCCCCATTACCGCCCCGATCTCTTTCCATCTATCCCCATTACCGCCCCAAACTCTTTCCATCTATCCCCATTACCGCCCCAAACTCTTTCCATCTATCCCCATTACCGCCCCAAACTCTTTCCATCTATCCCCATTACCGCCCCGATCTCTTTCCATCTATCCCCATTACCGCCCCGAACTCTTTCCATCTATCCCCATTACCGCCCCAAACTCTTTCCATCTATCCCCATTACCGCCCCAATCTCTTTCCATCTATCCCCATTACCGCCCCGATCTCTTTCCATCTATCCCCATTACCGCCCCGATCTCTTTCCATCTATCCCCATTACCGCCCGATCTCTTTCCATCTATCCCCATTACCGCCCCGATCTCTTTCCATCTATCCCCATTACCGCCCCAAACTCTTTCCATCTAACCCCATTACCGCCCTCAACTCTTTCCATCTATCCCCATTACCGCCCGATCTCTTTCCATCTATCCCCATTACCGCCCGATCTCTTTCCATCTATCTCCATTACCGCCCCAAACTCTTTCCATCTATCCCCATTACGCCTCGATCTCTTTCCATCTATCCCCATTACCGCCCGATCTCTTTCCATCTATCCCCATTACCGCCCGATCTCTTTCCATCTATCCCCATTACCGCTTCGATCTCTTTCCATCTATCCCCATTACCGCTCCCAAACTCTTTCCATCTATCCCCATTACACTCCAAACTCTTTCCATCTATCCCCATTACCGCACCGATCTCTTTCCATCTATCCCCATTACCGCCCGATCTCTTTCCATCTATCCCCATTACCGCCCCGATCTCTTTCCAGGAGTTCAAAATCATTTTCGTGTTTTTGAAATCCCTACCTAAGGTATCATAAAGATGTTTTATTTATTTATTTTATCTTTATTTAACTAGGCAAGTCAGTTAAGAACAAATTCTGGACGACACTGGGCCAATTGTGCGCCGCCTTATGGGACTCCCAATCACGGCCGGTTGTGATACAGCCTGGAATCGAACCAGGGGGTCTGTAGTGACGCCTCAAGCACTGAGATGCAGTGCCTTAGACCGCTGCGCCACTGTGTTTTATTTGTGAACTTGTTCTCAGAGCTAAAAGTTCTCCATGTTTGTTGTCAAGGAAGTTGTCAAGGATGTGAGTTTGTGTTTATACAGCATATACCGCCCCCACCTACCGTCAACCAATCATGTCAATGCGGAGCTATACGTAGCCCACAGCATCGCTGTACGGAGCTCGATCTGGCCTCCGCAAGCCTCCGGAGGCTCCGCAATCGCGTCACACCCTCCGTACGGAGTCTCCGGACTGCATCAAGCATAAATTGGCTTTTAAGCTCACAGAAACAACTCTATGGTTAAGGCATTCATTCTGACTGGGTTAAGTTAAGGGTTAAGGTATGGGATAGGGTTAAAACAGAAACAACTCTAGGGTTAAGCATCACTTCCGATTGGTTAAATTAACGATTAAGGTTTGGGATAGGGTTAAAACACGAAAACATCTCCACAGTGAAGTTTAGCCATTAATTAAAACTGGCCTTGCTAACTCATTGTGGTCGGATGGTGCAGTCATCTAAGCAGTGAGCTCCTGTTCCTTCGACCACGGGTTCAATCCCAGCTCTGGGCACTTGTTTTGAGTAAAAACAATCCCCCCCCCCTAGTGGATGACTATATAATGCTTACAGCATATTCAAAGGGATTTTATGTACATATACAGACCCAAGAGAGAGGATATGAGAAATTAGCTAGAATTACTTAGCTACGAAACAGTGTGTGTGTTTGTGTGTGTGTATACATGTGTGCATTCCTGCATTTGCATGCAGGCAAGTTCGTTGTGTGCGTGTGTGTGTGTTTGTGTGTGTGTGTGTGTGTGTGTGTGTGTGTGTGTGTGTGTGTGTGTGTGTGTGTGTGTGTGTGTGTGTGTGTGTGTGTGTGTGTGTGTGTGTGTGTGTTGTAGCTCCATCAGCAGTCTGTATCAGCGTGGCTCAGTAGTGGATTAGGCCTGTCTGATGGATTATGAATTATACATGGAGTCTGGGATGTAATTCTCTTCATTAGACGACAAAGCTGTGTTTGAATATTGCATACTGTGGTAATAACACTGCTTTAATCAATCTGGACATGGGGGTTAAGGCAGAATATACACACACACACACATGCAGGCACACACACACACACACACATGCTGGCACATGCACGCACAAATGCGTAAACACACATGTGTAAACACACAGACACACACACGGACTGGTGGAGTGAAAAGTGGTTGTCGTTATGGTAATGCATCAGTAATAATTATTCTATTGAAATGGGAAGTGAATGATAATTCGAAGTAAAAACAATATGTTGCTTTTCTCATTGTCATTTCCAATCTCTGTCATTTGACACGACTTTTCTGTCTCATAGAGCTACAGTGCCTTTAGAAAGTCTTCCCTTGACTTATTCCACATTTTGTTGTGTTACAGCCTGAATTCTAAATGGATTAAAAATATTTTTCTCACCCATCTACACACAATACCCATAATGACAAAGTGAAAACATGTTTTTAGACATTTTTGCAGATTTATTGAAAATGAAATACATAAATATCTAATTTACATGAGTATTCACACCCCTGAGTCAATACATGTTAGAATCGCCTTTGGCAGCGATTACAGCTGTGAGTCTTTCTGGGTAAGTCTCTAAGAGCTTTGCACACCTGGATTGTACAATATTTGCACATATTCTTTTTAAAATTCTTCAAGCTCTGTGAAGTTTGTTGTTGATCATTGCTAGACAGACATTTTCAAGCCTTGCCATAGATTTTCAAGCTGATTTAAGTCAAAACTGTAATTAGGCCACTCAGGAATATTAAATGTGGACTTGGTAAGCAACTCCAGTGTATATTTGGCCTTGTGTTTTAGGTTATTGTCCTGCTGAATGGTACATTTGTCTCCCAGTGTCTGTTAGAAAGCAGACTTAACCATCTTTTCCTTTAGGAATTTGCCTACGCTTAGCTCTATTCCGTTTATTTGTATCCTACAAAACTCCATAGTCCTTGCCGATGACAAGCATACCCATAACATGATGCAGCCACCCCCATGCTTAAAAATATGAAGAGTGGTACTCAGTGATGTGTTGTGTTGGACTTGCCCCAAACATAATGCTTTGTATTCAGGACATAAATCTAATTTATTGGCCTTTTTATTATTTACTATTTATTATTTATTTATTTTGTACTTTAGTGCCTTATTGCAAACAGGATGTATGTTTTAGAATATTTTTTTATTCTGTACAGGCTTCCTTCTTTTCACTCTATCAATTAGGTTAGTATTGTGGAGTAACTACTCAGTTATCTCCTATCACAGCCATTAAACTCTGTAACTGTTTTAAAGGCACCATTGGCCTCATGGTGAAATCCCTGAGCGGTTTCCTTCCTCTCCGGCAACTGAGTTAGGAAGGACGCCTGTATCTTTATATTGACTGGGTGTATTGATGAACCATCCAAAGTGTAATTAATAACTTTACCATGCTCAAAGGGATATTCAATGTTTTTTATTTTTTTACCCATCTACCAAAAGGTGCTCTTCTTTGCGAGGCATTGGAAAACCTCCTTGGTCTTTGTGGTTGAATCTGTTTGAAATTCACTGCTCAACTGAGGGACCTTATATATAATTGTATGTGTGGTGTACAGAGATGAGGTAGTCATTCAAAAATCATGTTACACACTATTATTGCACACAGAGTGAGTCCATGCAATGCATTATGTGACTTGCTAATCGTATTTAGGCTTGCCATAATAAAGGGGTTGAATACATATTAACTCAAGACATTGCATCTTTTCATTGTTTATTAATTTGTTAAAATTTCTAAAAACATAATTCCACTATGACATTATGGGGTATTGTGTTTAGGCCAGTGACACAAAATTGTAATTTTATCAAATTTTAAATTAAGGCTGTAACACAACAAAATGTGAAAAGAGTCAGCTGGATATTGGCACCTCCAGCTTTAGGGCGATGCAGGTAATGAACAGCTGGATATTGGCACCTCCAGCTTTAGGGCGATGCAGGTAATGAACACTGGATATTGGCACCTCCAGCTTTAGGGCGATGCAGGTAATGAACACTGGATATTGGCACCTCCAGCTTTAGGGCGATGCAGGTAATGAACACTGGATATTATCACCTCCAGCTTTAGGGCGATGCAGGTAATGAACACTGGATATTATCACCTCCAGCTTTAGGGCGATGCAGGTAATGAACAGCTGGATATTATCACCTCCAGCTTTAGGGCGATGCAGGTAATGAACAGCTGGATATTGGCACCTCCAGCTTTAGGCGATGCAGGTAATGAACAGCTGGACCTCAGAACAGCTGGATATTATCACCTCCAGCTTTAGGGCGATGCAGGTAATGAACAGCTGGGTATTAGCACCTCCAGCTTTAGGGCGATGCAGGTAATGAACAGCTGGATATTAGCACCTCCAGCTTTAGGGCGATGCAGGTAATGAACAGCTGGGTATTAGCACCTCCAGCTTTAGGGCAATGCAGGTAATGAACAGCTGGATATTAGCACCTCCAGCTTTAGGGCGATGCAGGTAATGAACAGCTGGATATTAGCACCTCCAGCTTTAGGGCGACGCAGGTAATGAAACAGCTGGATATTGGCACCTCCAGCTTTAGGGCGATGCAGGTAACAAAATATTGTTCTACAGCAGGTCTATAGGCTGTGCTGCTTCCTGTAGTTATACGTAGCGTCCCCTAGAGGCAGTGTTGAATCAGGACTACTGACCATGATTGCATGAGGAGCTTCACACACACACACACACACACACACACACACACACACACACACACACACACACACACACACACACACACACACACACACACACACACACACACACACACACACACACACACAAAATACCAGGCCAGCTGGATGTAAAGCCTTCAATGTACTCTTCCTCTCCTCTCGTTTCCTCTTGTCTTCCTGCGGTGTTGACACAGAGGTTTTGGTGATTAATAGGACACTGTCTTGTCTATGGAGACACTCCTTGTGTGGGTGTGTGTGTGTTCGTGTGATGCTCCTCATGCAATCGTCGTCAATTTGTTGAAATAACATCACACACATAACACCATCAACATCAAAATGAATTAACTCTGATCAAAAGCTGGTTAAAATACTATTACGGTCAAATAAGAGAGGGAGAGAGACGAGAGGGAGAGAGAGCTTAGTATGTTGCTAGCAGATTACGATTATATTTCATAGCGTTTACGCTATGTTTTATCGTCAATAACAGTGATTTTGAATGTCAAAGAAACATGCAACACATACTCCGTATTTCCTAAAGAGTTTCCTAAATGCAGCCTGCATCACAAGACTGACTCAGAACCAGAAGATGGAGGCCTTGCCTTCCGCCTCTGTTTCTGTTCCTGTGGCTGCTCTTATGTTGTGTTGCTGCCTGCGCCGCTGTGCAATGGTATGACAGTTGCGGCTGAACCTTTGTCCACCAATTCCCCAGGTGATTTTTAAGTCCGGTCGCAGACCGTGCCCTTAGCGTTATGGGCTTGTAGATTGCAGGCAAAAACATCAATCTCCTGCCGGTGTCACGCCGTATGTCTCCCCCCTTCATGCCGCGCGACCCCATTGCCCTTCCCCCTGCGTACGCTGGGCTGCTCATCTCTGGTTCCCAGACCTCCGCCCCAGTTATTAAAGAGCGCTGGGCCGATTTTCCATCTACCCATCCTTCTCCTCTATCCTTTCATCCCTCCCTCCCTCTCTCCTCTCCATCCCTCCCTCTCTCCTCTCCATCCCTCCCTCTCTCCTCTCCATCCCTCCCTCTCTCCTCTCCATCCCTCCCTCCCTCCTCTCTCCATCCCTCCCTCTCTCCCTCCCCTCTCCCTCCCTCCCTCCCTCCTCCCTCCCTCCCTCCTCCTCCCTCCCTCCCTCCCT
The DNA here is from genome assembly GCF_020615455.1 of Coregonus clupeaformis. Classification (NCBI taxonomy): domain Eukaryota; kingdom Metazoa; phylum Chordata; class Actinopteri; order Salmoniformes; family Salmonidae; genus Coregonus; species Coregonus clupeaformis. Next base: position 76,648 of record NW_025534334.1, on the reverse strand, counting down.
CCCTCCCTCCCTCCCTCCCTCCCTCCCCTCCTCCTCCCTCCCTCCCTCTCTCCTCCCCCCTCCCTCTCTCTCTCCATCCCTCCTCCCCTCTCTCCTCTCCCTCCCTCCCTCTCTCCTCTCCATCCCTCCCTCCCTCTCTCCTCTCTCCATCCCTCTCTCCTCTCCTCTCATCCCTCCCTCCTCCTCTCCTCTCCTCCCTCCCTCTCTCCTCTCATCCCTCCTCTCTCCTCTCTCCTCTCCTCATCCCTCCCTCTCTCCTCTCCATCCCTCCCTCTCCCTCTCCTCTCCATCCCTTTCCTCTCCATCCCTCCCTCCTCTTCCTCTCCATCCCTCCCTCCCTCTCTCCTCTCCATCCCTCTCTCCTCTCCATCCCTCCCTCTCTCCTCTCCTCTCCCTCCCTCCCTCTCTCCTCTCCATCCCTCCCTCCCTCTCTCCATCCATCCCTCCCTCTCTCCTCTCCATCCCTCCCTCCCTCTCTCCATCCATCCCTCCCTCTCTCCTCTCCTCTCCTCTCATCCCTCCCTCTCTCCTCTCCATCCCTCTCTCCTCTCCTCTCCATCCCTCCCTCTTTCCTCTCCATCCCTCCCTCCCTCTTTCCTCTCCATCCCTCCCTCTCTCCTCTCCATCCCTCTCTCCTCTCCATCCCTCCCTCTCTCCTCTCCTCTCCCTCCCTCCCTCTCTCCTCTCCTCCCTCCCTCCCTCTCTCCATCCATCCCTCCTCTCTCCCTCTCCATCCCTCCCTCCCTCTCTCCATCCATCCCTCCCTCTCTCCTCTCCATCCCTCCCTCCCTCTCTCCATCCATCCCTCCCTCTCTCCTCTCCATCCCTCTCTTTCTCTGTTTGCTCACCTGGTTGTTTTTATTGTTTATTTTCTCTCTGCCCCCATCTCAGGACTTTCTCTCTTTATACCCCCTCTTTCTCTCTCCCTTTCTGAAATTCTCCCTCTGTCTCTAACTTCCTCTCCTCCACCTCCCCCTCTCACCCCTCCACTCTATCTCTCTATCTCTCTCTCTCTCTCTCTCTCTCTCTCTCTCTCTCTCTCTCTCTCTCTCTCTCTCTCTCTCTCTCTCTCTCTCTCTCTCTTTCTCTCTTCAACTCCCCCCTCTCTCACCTCTCCCCCTCTGAATTTAATTGCTTGAAGGTAAATGACAATAATGTGATATCTTATTGGAGACGGCAGCATCTGATGCCCGTTGATTTCAAACACCCCCTCTCTATATCTCTCTCTTTTCTCTCTCTCTCTCTCTCTCTCTCTCTCTCTCTCTCTCTCTCTCTCTCTCTCTCTCTCTCTCTCTCTCTCTCTGCCACAGCTCTCAGTTTACAGCGCAATTACTGAGAGTGTGCTATTTATTAATTTCACGGTTCACGGAGCATCACACACTATAAATAGCAGAGGATGAGAAGCGAGACGGTTCACCAGCCAGGTCACACCAGATCCACTTCAGTATTCAACGTTTATACCCAGGACGTCGGGAATATGCCTTCAATACCATCCACTAAGGGCAACGTGAGCGCCTATTGCCATCTAGTAGGCTTGTGGATGGAAGGCTTACGACTTGCTAGGGACTTGTGGACGGGGAAGGAGGAAGGTCTTAAACCACGCTCTCTGTCTCAGAGGAAAGCGGGTTCAGTCCCAGTGGGTTCAATCACACACCCCGCACGCTCCGGCTCTGGGGATTGTGGGTTCAACCCCAGTGGGTTCAATCACACACACACACACACACCCCGTGCGCTCCGGCTCCGAGGATTGCGGGTTCTAGGCACTCATTTTGATTGTTTCTGTTTTAACCCTATCCCAAACCTTAACCCTTACCTTTTGAAATGTGACGTTTAGGTTTCTAGCTAAAAGCAGCTATGATAATATAAAGATCAAGCTAGTTTGATGTTTGAAAAAATATATGAATCATTATAAGTGAAGAAACATCTCTATGATAAAAAAGGTCCTCTTGTCTCTTGTTCTTAAAGATCTATAAGACCAGACTTATCATACAACACTATCTTATCCAACACTAACCAACAGTATCTGACACCTCTCTCTACAAGTGGTACGGTCTGGGATCCAATTATCTGCTCTTCCTCTGCAGCAAAGACACTAAGGAATAGAGCGTAGGCTCTGTCAACAGAACAGTGTTGCTCTCACATTCTCAGTTTGAGAAAATGCTTTCCTTTTCCGTGCGTGCATGTGGTGTGTGTGTGTTTTCTATGGTAATCATTTACAGCTGTCAAAACAACAGTTAACTAAGTTTTGAAAACAATTCAATAACTTAATGAATACAGACAGAATCCTCCACCAAGGTTTTGGCTCAGACACCTTCGGGTAAACACTCATCTCAAAACGTTCTGCTGAAAAATGCTGTCCTTTTCTTTCACCTGTCAAATAATGTCTGATGCTTTCCCTCTGCAAATTGTTCAACCCCTTGCAATATAACTTTTTTTTTTTGTCCTTTAAAAAACTGTCAGATTTGATTACTTGCGAATCAATCGAGCTGTGAATAATTTGGTTTTGAATTCAAAAAGAACTCTGCACTGTTGTTTCACTCTCTCTCTGTCTCTCTGTCTCTCTCTCTCTCTCTCTCTCTCTCTCTCACACACACTCTTTTTCTCTCTCTTCATCTCTCTTCCTCTCTCTCCCTCTCTTTCTCTCTCTCTCTTTTCTCACTCTCCTTGCGTGATGCTGTCTCTCTCAACGATACTTAGTTGACACACTCAGGTCTTCACACACATGAGTGAAAGAGGCCAGCAATATCAACATCTTTGAAAATCCACTTGAACGTCTCCAGTAAAACCTTTTTTCAGTGACGGTTTCTTTCAACCTCACATCTTTGGCTGAAAAGCAACTCCTTTTTTTAAAAATTAAGTGGATGAAATTTTAGTAATTTTTTCTTTCTTTTTTGTGTCCCTTACTTTGTAAATAGAATGACACTTTGTGTGTGTGTGTGTGTGTGTGTGTGTGTGTGTGTGTGTGTGTGTGTGTGTGTGTGTGTCGCGTATGTGTGTGTGTGTGTGTGTAGTCCCCCAAAAATAATCTAAAGGAAGTTTGTTCTGAAGTGTCTGTCCTATATCTTAGAGATATAAGAAAGATCAGGAAACATTTGTTATTTAACCCTTATTTTTGGCACTATACAGTCTACATATATACTGTACGTCCTGGTAACGGGGGACCTTCAGACGACTCTTGTGAGGCCTGTGGGCGTCCTAGAGCAAAACAACCGACATGTACAGTACCAGTCAAAAGTTTGGACACACCTACTTATTCAAGGGTTTTTCTTTATGTTTTACTATTTTCTACATCGTAGAATAATAGTGAAGACATCAGAACTATGAAATAACACATGGAATCATGTAGTAAAAAAAAAAGTGCTAAACAAATCAACATGTATTTTATATTTGAGATTCTTCAAATAGCCACCCTTTTCCTTGATGACAGCTTTGCACACTCTTGGTATTCTCTCAACCAGCTTCACCTGGAATGCTTTTCCAACAGTCTTGAAGGAGTTCCCACATACGCTGAGCACTTGTTGGCTGTTTTTCCTTCACTCTGCGGTCCAACTCATCCCAAACCATCTCAATTGGGTTGAGGTCGGATGATTGTGGAGGCCAGGTCATCTGATGCAGCACTCCATCACTCTCCTTCTTGGTCAAATGGCCCTTACACAGCCTGGAGGTGTGTTGGTCACAGGAAGTACCAGTGACTCGCTCAATACGGAAGTAGTCAAATGACGCATATGGTAAACTACAGGACTGTTTTGCTAGCAGAGACTGGAATATGTTCTGGGATTCATACAATGGCATTGAGGAGTATACCACCTCAGTCATCGGCTTCATCAATAAGTACATCGACGATGTTGTCCCCACAGTGACCATATGTACATATCCCAACCAGAAGCCATGGATTACAGGCAACATCTGCATCGAGCTAAAGGTCAGAGCTGCCGCTTTCAAGGAGCGGGACACTAATCCGGATGCTTATAAGAAATCCCGGTATGCCCTCAGATGAACCATCAAACAGGCAAAGCGTCATTACAGGATTAAGATTGAATCCTACTACATAAACTCTGACGCTCGTCGGACGTGGCAGGGCTTGAAAACTATTATGGACTATAAAGGGAAATGCAGCCATGAGCTGCCCAGTGACGTGAGCCTAACGGACGAGTTAAAAGCCTTTCATGCTTGCATTGAGGCAAGCAACACTGAAGCATGCATGAGAGCACCAGCTGTTCTGGACGACTGTGTGATAACGCTCTTGGTAGCCGATGTGAGCAAAACCTTTAAACAGGTCAACATTCACAAAGCCGCATGGCCAGACGTGTACTCAAAGCATGCGCGGTACAACTGGCAAGTGTCTTCACATACATTTTCAACCTCTCCCTGACCCAGTCTGTAATACCTACATGTTTCAAGCAGACCAACATCATCCCTGTGCCCAAGGAAGTGAAGGTAACCTGCCTAAATGACTACCGCCCCGTAGCACTCACGTCGGTAGCCATGAAATGCTTTGAAAGGCTGGTCATGGCTCACATCAACAGGGGGGCGGCAGGTAGCTTAGTGGTTAAGAGCGTTGTACCAGTAACCGAAAGGTTTCTGGTTCTAATCCCCGAGCCGACTAGGTGAAAAATCTGTCGATGTGCCCTTGAGCAAGGCACTTAACCCTAATTGCTCCTGTAAGTCGCTCTGGATAAGAGCGTCTGCTAAATGACATAAAATAAATAATAAATAAAACACCATCATCCCAGATACCCTAGACCCACTCCAATTCGCATATTGCACCAACAGATCCAGAGATGACGCAATCTCAGTCGCATTCCACACCCTTTCCCACCTGGACAAAAAGAACACCTATGTGAGAATGCTGTTCCTTGACTACATCTCAGCGTTCAACATCATAGTGCCCACAAAGCTCATCACTAAGCTAAGGATCCTGGGACTAAACACCTCCCACTGCAACTGGATCCTGGACTTCCTGACGGGCCGCAACCAGGTGGTAAGGGTAGGCAACAACATGTCTGCCAGCTGATCCTCAACGACAACGATGAGACAGCCTATAGGGAGGAGGTGAGAGACCTGGCAGTGTGGTGCCAGGACAACAACCTCTCCCTCAATGTGAGCAAGACAAAGGAGCTGATCGTGGACTACAGGAAAAGGCGGGCCGAACAGGCCCCCATTAACATCAACGGGGCTGTAGTGGAGTGGATCGAGAGTTTCAAGTTCCTTGGTGTCCACATCACCAACAAACTATCATGGTCCAAACACACCAAGACAGTCGTGAAGAGGGCATGACACCCCCCACCCCCTGCTGTCTATTATCTATGCATAGTCACTTTACTCCTACGTACATGTACAAATTACCTCAACTAACCTGTACCTCCGCACATTGACTCGGTACCAGTACCCCCTGTATTGTTAATGTTATCTTATTCTGTTACTTAAAAAAAAAACATTTTACTTTAGTTTATTTGGTAAACTCTTTCTTGAACAGCATAGTTGGTTAATGGGTTGTAAGTAAGCATTTCATGGTAAGGTCTACACCTGTTGTATTCGGTGCATGTGACAAATAAAGTTTGATTTGATTTGATTTGTCCTGTTGATAAACAAATGATAGTCCCACTAAGCCCAAACCAGATGGGATGGCATATTGCTGCAGAATGCTGTGGTAGCCATGCTGGTTAAGTGTGACTTGAATACTAAATAAATCACAGACAGTGTCACCAGCAAAGCACCCCCACAACATCACACCTCCTCCTCCATGCTTCACGGTGAGAACCACACATGCGGAGATCATCCGTTCACCTACTCTGCGTCTCACAAAGACACGGCGGTTTGAACCAAAAATCTCAAATTTGGACTCATTAGACCAAAGGATAGATTTCCTCCGGTCCAATGTCCATTGCTCGTGTTTCTTGGCCCAAGCAGGTCTCTTCTTATTATTGGTGTCCTTTAGGAGTGGTTACTTTGCAGCAATTTGACAATGAAGGCCTGATTCACACATTCTCCTCTGAACAGTTGATGTTGAGATGTGTCTGTTACTTGAACTCTGTGAAGCATTTATTTGGGCTGCAATTTCTGAAGTGCAGTTAACTCTAATGAACTTATCCTCTGCAGCAGAGGTAACTCTGGGTCTTCCTTTCCTTTGGCGGTCCTCATGAGAGCCAGTTTAATCATAGCGCTTGATGCGACTGCACTTGAAGAAACTTTCAAAGTTCTTACAATTTTCCAGATTGACTGACATTCATGTCTTAATGTAATGATGGCCTGTCGTTTCTCTTTGCTTATTTTAGCTGTGTTTGCCATAATATGGACTTGGTCTTTTACAAAATAGGGCTATCTTCTGTATACCACCCCTACCTTGTCACAACTCAACTGATTGGCTCAAACGCATTAAGAAGCAAAGAAATTCCACAAATTAACAAGCCACACCTGTGAATTGAAATGCATTCCAGGTGACTACCTCATGAAGCTGGTCGAGAGAATGCCAAGAGTGTTCAAAGCTGTCAACAAGGCAAAGGGTGGCTACTTTTAAGAATCTCAAATATAAAATATATTTTGATCTGTTTATCACTTTTTTGGTAAATACATGATTCCATATGTGTTATTTCATAGTTGTGATGTCTTCACTATTATTCTACAATGTAGAAAATAATACAAAATAAAAGAAAACACTTGAATGAGTAGGTGTGTCCAAACTTGACTGGTACTGTTCGTGTTCATGAGAGTCTCACCTTTGCACAGAGGGGTCATGTGAGTGTGTAGCCCAAACTTTTTCGGACGCTATAGACAGAAGTTGACAGACGAGTCCCAAGATGCTTGTGGGGGTCGTAGAGCAAAACGGAGAGTCTCATCTTTCCATAGACTCTACAGACGATTTTATGAGAAGACCGATTTTCGGGATGTCTCATTGTCTGACTAACATTAGGGGGTTAAAGTCTTATCTGGAGTGTGTACCTGCATTCTGACTGGATAAACATTAGCATAAATCTAACCCATGTAGTCCTAAATCAAACATCCATATGTATCAAGTTGTGGTGTACTCCAGTAAAGGTTCAAGGTCTTATGCATAACCCATAAACCAGGACTCAGCCCTGGGTTGTGTATAAACAGGATATGAATCAAATGGAGGTATGGGTATCATGTTGTGCAGTGTAAATCACCAGTATGACCACTGGGCTCTGTTGACAGTGTGTTGGTGGATACCGCAGGCTCCAAATCCCAATGTAATGGCCTTCAGTAGTAAGCTGTATATCTGGGGTGGTAAAATCCTGCCTGAGGGGTGTGTGTGGTTGCTTGTGTTCGTCGGTCTACGTGTGAGTGTGTGAGTGTCATATATCTCCTGTAGTAAAGTCGTGGCTGCCAGAGGCTCTCCTGATTAAGAAGGTGATTCCTTTTTCGGTCCAGGGCGATGAACTTTACGAGAGCGCCTTTCCTCTCCGTCTTCTGTCCCCTGCTGAAATATCATGTTTGTTTATCTCTTGAGAGAATTTATTCTGCTGATTCATCGCCTGCTACTTCAGCGACAGCTGAAAGAATTAGATTTTCTCTTTATTTATTTGCTTCCTCTGGTGGAAAACTATTGTCTTGTGTGATACCGCAGGAAAACTATTGGTCCTTTATGGAGGTCCCTGATGAAATAACAGAGAGAGAGAGAGCTAGAGAGAGAGAGAAGGAGGGACAGTGAGAGGCAGAGAGAAAGATAAAGATATTCATTGTAATGTTGGTTTTTCCAGTCAGGTCATCCGTGATACAAGTTAGTATTCGACGTCTATCCATGTGTGAGGACATCGGGAGATGATTTAGAAACTGGCCACTAGGGGGCAACAGTGAGCGCTGTTAACTTCAAGTAGGTTTTTTGGTTTTGCTAAAATGTTGTGGGCAGGGATGGTGGATAGGACTAAGCATCTGATTCCAAAGGTTGCAAGTTCAAATCCAGCAATAAAAATCTGTTTTTTTTAGATTATTGTTTTTAAGCGTAACCTTAATCTTTACCTTAACCATTCAGAGTTAATGCATATCCTTAAGATTTTGGAGTTAATGCCTAAACATAACCTTAAACACTTCAAAATTTGACGTTTGCAACAACTTAGAAATTTGACGTTTGAGAAACATGGAACGTTTAATTCTGATGTGAGACTGTGAGAGCTAGTTGTGTTTTTCATGTTGATTCTGTGGTCATCTTGTTTAAAGTGCTCTGTTCAGTTAGATGTAAAAATCTAAATACTTTTTAAAGCATCTCAGTACTCTCATAGCAGCTTATTTTAGTTTAAGAATTAACCACTCTATTCTCTCTGACAGAAAACAAAACAACAACATTAGATCAGACTGCTCTTTCTGCTATGATATAAAAGTCTTTGTTTACTCTGCCACACACACACACATACACTCACCAACACAGACACACAAACACAGACCACACACACACACACACACACACACACACACACACACACACACAGGGAGTGCTGTAAAATGATGTATTCAATATGCAAAACACACACACAGAGGGAAATATTCTGATTTTACTGTTGCAGTCAGGAGAGGTAGCTTATAAATTGTGACGTATTGTCCAATATATTACAATTACAGTGGCGGAAACAGCCAGAGCGTATCCCTACCACCGTGGACAATCTATTCCCACTCATTATGGAAGTTTATGATTTGAGACTGGTCTGTCTTGATGTGATCTGAAGTTCATTAAAAATGACATTGAGCAATGATAAAGCACCGGGAGAGAGGAGAGAGAGACAGCGAGAGAAACAGAGAGTGTGTGTGTGAGTGTGTGTTTGTGCGCGTGCGTGCGTGTGTGCATGCCTACCCGCCTGACTGCTTGCATGTGTGAGTGTGTGACTTTGTGTCCACCACAGTGTAGGTCATTGTAGCCGAAGGTCTTTGAGTCAGATGCTATTCTAACTGTGAAGTGGTTCACAGCCCTGTGAACAACAATAAGTAAAGGATCCCAAGCAGAGTAAAGTGCTGAACCATGCAGATGCATTTTAAACACTTCAAATCCTTTAGGAAAGCACTTTCTCTTAGGACACCGGTTTCCCACTCCATGTTGAATCAATCAGAATTTCTCTCTCTGTTTGTGCCGTAACTGGTTCAGTGGCATGACAAGACAAGACCACTGAGTTTGCTTCCCAGTGAGTCTGAAGCAGAACTGGGTTCAAATACTATTCAAAATATTTCAAATACTTTGAGTGTTTACTTATGCCGGCCTGCAGTGCCAGATGGGCAGGGGTTGTGTGAATTGTGTCACTTGTCTGACTACTCTATTGTTTATATTACACAAGGCAAGCTCAAACAAGCCCGGCTTAATTAGATGAAATTATTTCAAATTGTATTTGAACCCAGGTTTTTTCTGAAGCCCAGTGAGTCTGTAGTCCAGTGTGTGCTCCGCACCTCCAGGGAAAGGCAAACAAGACACACCTTCAACATTTTCTCAATCCTACTGTGGTTTTCACGCATCTGATGTGCAATCAGCCTGACGTGGGACCTCTCTGTGTCACACATACTTGAAAACCCCTTACAACAAGGGGGAGAGACCCCTCACCCCCACACACACTGGCACACACACAAGCAAACACTAAAACACACACAAACATACTGACAAACTTACACACACACAAAAAGGTAAGATGGCGCCGAAAGACATGGTAGATCTGCTTCTAGCTCCTACGGAACTGTCGTGGAAATTACCACCAGGGACTCCAAGTCAAACTTAAATTAATAATTCTCTATTATCAGCAAGCTGGAGAGGTTCCAACAAACTTAACGCACCATAGTACACGTCGATCGGGAGCTCTGCCGGGGCAGTCCCGTTAGTTATCTTATATACTGCTTACACAGACAAGTTATATTTGCATGATTTACATTATTCATTTTTCATCATTAATTCATCATTAACGTTTGGTTCATGGATGTGACCGACCAATACCTCACGAGGCTTCCTCTCTCCAAGCTGAGACCTTGAAACTGAGATATCCCCTTTCGGTTCTCAAGGCAATGTTCTGGGTGTACTGCCAAATTGCTTATGCTGATAGTGAGGATTCCTCCCAGGCACGATCAATCAGTCACTTGCATGAACCCAGTCGAATTGCTTATTAGAAAAGCACAAACATAACATTTTCCTTCACACAACTTTGCAGTATTATTATTATTATTATTATTATTATTTGTTATTTCTTACATTATTAGCCCAGAATGTTTTTTGTGTTATTACATACAGCCAGAAAGAAGTTTCGGATATCAGAGCGGCGGTAACTCACCAGCATTCCGACTAGGAATACGACTTTCCCAAATTGGATCCTTTGTTCGTACCCCCCAAGGCAATTTAACTTATTCCAGAGGCTGCTACAAGACGCTGCTGGCGGAGAAGAGGTATTCGGTGTGGACTTCTAGTCCGACTCAGGAGGTGTGCACACCATCCACCGCTTCTGAGTATATTGCTCGCTAATGTTCAGTCCCTGGACAATAAAGTAGGCAAGCTCAGGGCGAGGATCTCCTTCCAGAAAGACATCAGGGACTGTAACATACTCTGTTTCACGGAATCATGGCTCTCTCCGGATATACTGTCCCCATCCATTCAGCCAGCTGGGTTCTCAGTACATCGCGCAGACAGGAATAAAGAACTCTCTGGGAAGAAGAAAGGCGGTGGTGTATGTTTCATGATTAACTACTCATGGTGTGATTGTGATAACGTACAGGAACTCAAGTCCTTTTGTTCACCCAACCTAGAATTCCTCACAATCAAATGTCAACCGTATTACCTCCCAAGATAATTCTCTTCGGTAATAGTCACAGCCGTGTATATTTCCCCTCAAGCTGATACCACGACGGACCTCAAGGAACTACACTGGACTTTGTGCAAACTGGAAACCACATATCCTGAGGCAGCATTTATTGTAGCTGGGGAAATTAACAAAGCAAAACTGAGGAAATCGCTACCGAAGTTCTATCAACACTTTGCCTGTAGTACTCAAGCTTCAAAACATTGTTACTCTCTGTTCCGGGATGGCTACAAGGCCCTCCCCCGCCCTCCCTTCGGCAAATCAGATCACGACTCCATTCTGCTCCTCCCATCATATAGGCAGAAACTCAAAGAGGAAGTACCCGTGCTAAGGTCTATTCAACGCTGGTCTACCTAATCGGAATGCATGCTTCAAGATTGTTTTGATCACACGGACTGGGATGTGTTCCGGGTTTCCTCTGAGAATAACATTGACGTATACACTGACACGGTGACTGAGTTCATCAGGAAGTGTATAGGGGATGTTGTTCCCACTGTGACTATTAAAACCTACCCAAACCAAAAAACGTTGATAGATGGCAGCATTGGCGCAAAACTGAACTAAATGCGTGAACCACCGCATTTAACCACGGTAAGGTGACTGGGAATATGGTCGAACAGTGCAGTTATGCCCTCCTTAAAGAATCAAACAGGCAAAATGTCAGTACAGAGTCGCAATTCAACAGCTCAGACATGAGACGTATGTGGCAGGGAATCCAGACAATCGCAGATTACAAATGGAAAACCAGCCACGTCGCGGACACTGACGTCTTGCTCCCAGACAAGCTAAACACCTTCTTCGCCCGCTTTGAGGATATCATAGTGCCACCGACGTGGCCTGCTTCTGAGGACTGTGGGCTCTCATTCTCCATGGCCGACGTGAGTAAGACAATTAAGCGTGTTAACCCTCGCAAGGCTGTCAGCCCAGACAGCATCCCTAGACCAGCTTAGCTGGAGTGTTTACAGACATATTCAATCTCTCCCTATCCCAGTCTGCTGTCCCCACTTGCTTCAAGATGTCCACCATTATTCCTGCACCCAAAAAAGCAAAGGTAACTGAACTAAATGACTATCACCCCGTAGCACTCACTTCTGTCATCATGAAGCACTTTGAGAGGCTAGTTAAGGATCATATCACCTCCATCTTACCTGACACCCTAGACCCACTTCAATTTGCATACCGCCCCAATAGATCCACAGACAATGCAATCGCCATCACACTGCACACTGCCCTATCCCATCTGGACAAGAGGAATACCTATATGTATGCTGTTTATTGACAACACCATAGTACCCTCCAACCTCATCATTAAGCTTTGGGCCGTGTGTCTGAACCCCGCCCTGTGCAACTGGGTCCTTGACTTCCTAACGGGCCATCCCCAGGTGGTGAGGGTAGGAAACAACACCTCCACTATGCTGATCCTCAACACTGGGGCCCCAGGGTGAGTGCTCAGCCCTCTCCTGTACTATCTGATCACCCATGACTGCATGGCCACACACGCCTCCAACTCAATTATCAAGTTTAGAGATGACACAACAGTAGTAGGCCTGATTACCAACAATGATGAGACAGCCTACAGGGAGGAGGTGAGGGCCCTGGCGGAGCGATGTAAGGAAAATAATATCTCCCTCAACGTCGACAAAATGAAGGAGCTGATCGTGGACTTCAGGAGACAGCAGAGGGAGCACGCCCCTATCCACACCGACAGGACCACAGTGGAGAAGGTGAAACGCTTCAAGTTCCTCGGCGTACACATCACTGACAATCTGAAATGGACCACCTACACAGACAGTGGTGAAGAAGGCGCCTCTTCAACCTCAGGAGGCTGAAGAAATGTGGCTTGGCCCCTAAGACCCTTACAAACCTTTACAGATGCACCATTGAGAGGATCCTGTCGGGCTGTATCACCGCCTGGTACAGCAACTTCACCACCCGCAACCCCAGGGCTCTCCAGAGGGTGGTGCGGTCAGCCCGACACATCACCGGGGGCACACTGCCAGCCCTCCAGGACACCTAGAGCACCAGATGTCACCGGAAGGCCAAAAAGATCATCAAGGACATCACCCACCCGAGCCACGGCCTGTTCACCCAGCTATCATCCAGAAGGCCAGGTCAGTACAGGTGCATCAAAGCTGGAACCGAGAGACTGAAACAGCTCCTATCTCAAGGCCCTCAGACTGTTAAATAGTCATCACTAGCTGGCAATACATAATGTTACGTTACAGACTTATTCTAAAATATATATTTTTTATATCCCCTCACACAATATCCCATAATGACAAAGCAAAACAGGTTTTCAGAATGTTTTGCAAATTTTAAAAACTGAAATTTCACATTTACATAAGTATTCAAACCCTTTACTCAGTACTTTGTTGAAGCACCTATGGCAGAAATTGCAGCCTCAAGTCTTCTTGGGTATGACACTACAAGCTTGGCACACCTGTATTTGGGGAGTTTCTCCCATTCTTCTCTGCAGATCTTCTCAAGCTCTGTCAGGTTAGATGGTGAACGTCGCTGCACAGCTATTTTCAGGTCTCTCCAGAGATGTTCGATCGGGTTAAAGTCCAGGTTCTGGATGGGCCACTCAAGGATATTCAGAGACTTGTCCTGAAGCCAGTCCTGCGTTGTCTTGGCTGTGTGCTTAGGGCCGTTGTCTTAGGTCCTGAGCGCTCTGGAGCAGGTTTTCATCAAGGATCTCTCTGTACTGAGAGACATCCTGCCGCTGAAAAATATCCCCACAGCATGATGCTGCCACCACCATGCTTCACTGTAGGGATGGTGCCAGGTTTCCTCCAGACGTGACGCTTGGCATTCAGGCCAAAGAGTTCAATCATGGTTTCATCAGACCAGACAATCTTGTTTCTCATGGTCTGAGAGTCTTTAGATGCCTGTTGGCAAACTCCAAGCAGGCTGTCATGTGCCTTTTACTGAAGAGTTGCTTCCGTCTGGACACTCTACCATAAAGGCCTGATTAGTGAAGTGCTGCAGAGATGGTTGTCCTTCTGGAAGGTTGTCCCATCTCCACAGAGGAACTCTGGAGCTCTGTCAGAGTGACCATTGGATTCTTGGTCACCTCCCTGACAAAGACCCTTCTCCCCCGATTGCTCAGTTTGGCTGGGCGGCCAGCTCTAGGAAGAATCTTGGTGGTTCCAAACTTCTTCCATTTAAGAATGATGGAGGCCACTGTGTTCTTGGGGACCTTCAATGCTGCAGAAATGTTTTGGTACCCTTCCCCAGATCTGTGCCCCAACACAATCCTGTCTCGGAGCTCTTCGAACAATTCCTTCGACCTCATGGCTTGGTTTTTGCTCTGACATGCGCTGTCAACTGTGGGCCTATTATAGACAGGTTTGTGCCTTTCCAAATCATGTCC
>NW_025534334.1:52500-57500 GCF_020615455.1 Coregonus clupeaformis | reverse complement strand
ACAGACTGTAGAGACTCCTAGAGAGAAGCTGCAGCCCCTCACCACCCCTAACACCCCCACCGACCCACCTTTACCCACAACCCCCCCCATACCGACAACACTTACCCACACACCCAGTCAACAAGGAGGCTCACATGGAGACACCTACGACAGAGAGAAGCTCTCTGGCCCCCTGACACACCCCCCACACACCCCTCCATGTACACAGGCCCTGTGTACTCCAGCCCCAGACCGTAAACACACTAATCTGGTAAAACCCACTGAGGTGGCCATCCTCATTGACTCAAATGGGAAATTCATCCAAGAAGATAAACTCTTCCCCCAACACAAGGTGCGCAAAATATGGTGCCCAAAAACACAGGATGCACTCCACATCCTGTCCCAGCCTGACTTTGGCACACCAGGCCACATTATTCACACCGGCACCAACAACCTACGAGAGGAGCAGGAGAGAGTAGGCAGGCTGGTCAACAGAGTAGCAGAGAGGGCCTCTGAGCGGTTCCCCAACTCCCACATCACCATCTCCACTCTGCTGCCCCGCAAAGACTTCCATCACCGTACCATTCAGAAAGTCAACGCTGACATCACCAGAGGGTGTGGCCTACTCCCAAACGTACACGTTGCTCACCACACAACAATCACCCCAGAGCATCTGCACGACTACTCCCACCTGAGGAAGCAGACAATAGGGATGTTTGTCAAGTCTCCAAAGGACGTGGCACTTGGTAGACAAACACCCCATGCCGCACTGGACAGAGGACCACCCAGAGACCCCTACCAGACCACTGCACCAACAAGGAGCCCCAGGCCCCTTCAACGCCACACCAGACCCAGCGCACCCCACAGGCCCCACCCACCACCAGACCATCACCACTCCATCGGCTTAGCCAGACCGGACCGGGCCCAGCCTACACCCCCGCACCAGACCACCACCCCTACCAGACCAGAGAGGAAGCCCCACGGCCCAGACCTGGCCCCCTCCACCCCACAGGGCCCAACAGCAGGACCAGCGCAGCTACGCAGAGGTCGTCAGAGGACAGGAGAACCCTGTGGGATTGAGTGAGATTAAACAGCTCCTCCAATACATCTGCACTAAACTGCACTAAACACACACGGACGCATATACACACACACACACACACACACACACACACACACACACACACACACACACACACACACCTATTGTACTAAAATGTACTTGTTCAATGAATAGGAATGTTTATATATATAACAGAAAAAATGTTGGCTGTTATCCTGTTTATCTCGCTCTTAACAACTTAATAGTTAGTTACTGTATTTCTGACTGCTATTCTTTCTTTTTGGAACATGAAATCGCTGTCAGTTAGCATGTGGAATATTCAGGGCCTAAACTCATCAACCTTTGGACTGAAGAGTTTAGCACTGGAGTTCAACAAAATCTTAAAGATGTTGACGTCATCATTCTGCAGGAGACATGGTGTAAGGCTGACATTGTCACTCACTGTCCCACAGGTTACAGAGAGGTAATTGTGCCGTCACAAAAAACACAGCTCTGTCAATAGAGGCAGAGACTCTGGAGGACTGATCATTTGGTACAAATCCGACCTACAACATCTAATTGATCCCCTCAAAATTGGCAAATATCACATTTGGTTAAAACTGAAAAAAGAACTTGTACTGACAGAAAAAGATGTGTTCCTTTGCGCAATTTATATCCCCCCTCAGAATCCCCATATTACTCAGAGGAGATCTTCCCCACCCTTGAGGAAGAGACGTGCCATTTCCAGGCCCAGGGAAATGTGCTCATCTGTGGGGACACAAATGCGCGCACAGGAACACTACCTGATCTAACGAGCACACGAGGGGACAGCTTTATTACAGGCCATAATGTCTCTAACTGTCTTAATCTCCCCAATAGAAACAACAGTGACAGCAACCGGTCAACAAAAACGGAAGGGATCTGTTGCAGCTCTGTAGAAGCTTGGGTCTGTACTTTGTCAATGGTAGGTTACGGGGGACTCTTTGGGGAGATTCACCTACTGCTCACCTCTTGGCCACAGTACAGTAGACTATATGATCACAGACATTGACCCCTTCTCTCTCAGCTCATTCACTGTCAAGCCACTAACACCTCTGTCTGATCACAGCCAAATTACATTGTTCCTCAAAAAGAACAGACATGGAAACAACCACACATTCACAGCCCAGTAAGCTGTACAACATCAGACATTCATACAGATGGGCCCAAAACAGCACAGAAGAATACCAGAAAGCAACCTGGAACCAAAATATCCAAACACTCTTAGATAACTTTCTGGATACCACATTCACTCACAATAAAGAAGGCATCAATCTAGCAGTACAAAAACATCAACTATATATTCAGGCAAACGGCAAAAGAAGCACAATTGAAATTGATAAAAAACAAAACAAAAAAGATCACAGATGACAACTGGTTTGATGCAGATTGTAAAATTATAAGGAAAAACTTAGAACACTATCCAACCAAAAGCACAGAGACCCAAATAATGGTGAATTCGCCTTCATTACTGTGAGACTTTAAAACTCTATAAACGTACACTCAGAACCAAAAAGCACAGTACAACAGAAAGCAGCTGACGCTAATTGAGGAGTCCATAAACACAAACAACTTCTGGCAAAATTGGAAAAAAATTAAAAAATCTAAACAAGAGGAATTAGCGATACAAAATGGTGACATTTGGACAACCCATTTTAAAACACTCTACAACACCGTTCAAATTGACACAAACGCAGAATAACGCCAAATTCATGAGAAGTTGAACGGATTAGAAAGAGCTATAAAGGACAATCAAAATCCACTGGACTCCCAATTACTGACCAGGAGCTCTATAAGAAACTTCAGGCTCTCAAATTTAAAAAAGACATGCGGACCTGATGGCATCCTAAATGAGATGCTCAAACTCACTAGTGCAAAATTTCAATTGGCTATATTAAAACTGTTTAATTTGATCCTGAGTGAGGTTATTTCCTGACATCTGGAATCAAGGACTCATAACCCCAATCTTTAAAAAAACGGAGACAAATTTGACCCTAACAATTACAGAGGCATTTGTGTGAACAGTAACCTGGGGAAGGTTTTCTGTAGTATTATAAATGTAAGAGTTCTAAACTTCCTTAATAAGCACAATGTCTTGAGTAAAAGCCAAATTGGATTTATACCAAAACATCGCACGACCGGATCATATTTACACCCTACACACCCTGATAGATAAACATGTCCACCAAAAATAATACCAAAATATACGCTTGCTTTATCGACTTCCAAAAAGCATTTGATTCTATTTGGCACACAGGACTGTTCTACAAAGTTATTGAAAGTGGTGTAGGGGGTAAAACATATGACATAATTAAATCAATGTATACTGGCAATACGTGCAGCATTAAAATTGGCAAGAAAAGAACAGAATTCTTTAACCAGGGCGGGGCCTTCGCCAGGGTTGTAATCTGAGCCCAGCACTCTTCAATATTTACATCAACGAATTGGCCACTATTCTAGAAAAATCCTCAGCCCCGGGTGTTAGTCTCCATAATTCAGAGGTTAAATGCCTACTCTTCGCCGATGACCTATGCCTGCTGTCACCCACAGCACATGGCCTACAGCAGAGCCTGGACCTGCTAGAGCAGTACTGCCAGACCTGGGCCCTGGCAGTAAACCCCAAAAAGACTAAAATAATGATTTTCCAGAGAAGATCCAGATCTCAGGGAATTAGACCAAAGTTCTCAATTGGTACAAAATATATAGAGCACTGCACACACTACAATTACTTAGGTTTAAAAATAAGCTCAACTGGACACCTTAATGAAGCAGTGAATGAACTGAGAGAGAAAGCACGCAGGGCATTCTACGCAATTAAAAAAGCAAATTCAAATTGAAATACCTATTAAAATTTGGCTAAAACTAATTGAATATGTCATTGAACCAATTGCACTTTATGGCAAAGCGAGGTGTGGGGCCCACTTGCAAAACAAGATTTCATCAAATGGGACAAACATCCGATTGAAACCCTGCACGCAGAGTTCTGTAAGATTCTCCTACATGTCCAGAGGAAAGCTACAAACAATGCATGCAGGGCAGAATTAGGCAAATATCCACTAATAATAAAAACTCAAAAAAGAGCAATTAAGTTTTGGAAACATCTAAAATACAGTGACCCCCTCTCATATCATTACCAAGCCCTGCAATACCAAGAGCTGAACAAAGAAAAGAGTCCCTCATCCAGCTGGTCCTGGGGCTGAGTTCACAAACCTGTTCTACTAACACACTGAAGCCCAGGACCAGAACATCCAATCAATCAGGATAAACCAAATTACAACACAGTCAAAACAAAACTATATTGCTTATTGGGAAACACAAGCACAAGCACAGAGCAAAATGCAGTACTATCTGGCCCTAAATCGACAGTACACCGTGGGCAAATATTTGACCATGGTTACGATCAAAACTTTAGAAAAACCTTGACAAAGCACTAGGCTCAGTGAGCACAGCCCCGCCACTGAGAAGGGCAGACACAGGAAAACCTGGCCCCCTGTAGAGGAAAGGCTGTGCAACCACTGCACAATAGCAGAACCTGAGACGAGCTGCATTTCCTGACAAAATGTCAAAAAGATAAAACAATTAGAGAGTGTCATTTCAAATTTGAAACTCTTATTCAAGGTTTCAAAGACCTCTGATGAGGGGATAGGCTACCCTTGTTGGGGGAGGACGCAGAGAGTTGTGGGTTGGCAGCGCACTACACGCTGCCCGCCATAAGCTGAGGGACAGAGTCTGACAAAGACCAATCAACCCGCACATGTCCTTTACTGTATATTTATTGTTATTGTTGAATGTATGGTTATTTTGACCCTTGGTTATTGCTGTTACTGTTGTCCCGCTGACACCTTTGATTCTCTTTTACATTGTAAACAAGCTTTTGGGCAATATGTGAATTGTTACGGCAGCCAATAAAGCAAATTGGAATTGAATTGAATTGAATTGA
>NW_025534334.1:25000-27500 GCF_020615455.1 Coregonus clupeaformis | reverse complement strand
TCCATGTCAAACGTTTTTGTTATATTTCAGTCTTATGTGATGTAAAGTGTAATATTGGGATGCAAAACTCAAAATTGAATATATTTCAACTCTATATCTGACATGGTACAGGTGTTTTCTTTTTTTTAAGCCCATAACTATGTGTGTGAGGTGTATACTTTTGTGTCAAAGTAGATTTGTCAACCAAGAAACACACTGGTTGACCCTGATTTAGCCCACTGCAGTAAAAGGTTAACAGAGAGCCAAACCAACCATTTCACTCCCTGTCCTCATCCAGCCCCAACCGGTAGGAAGAGAAGCTCCTCCTCCTTCTATCTGACCATCCACCCCTCTTCTCTCTACCACTGCCATAGCAGAGACTTACAGTATAAGGGCCTAAAGGACTCCTGAACGTTATTTTGCTCTTACGTGTTCCTTCTTCTTTTTGTTGCAATGTAGTTAAATAGTTTTAAACAATTAATAAAAACATCTGTGGTAGAACATGTGATATAATACTATAAGATTAGCGGGAGGGGCAAATATAAAAAAACTGCAGTGACCTATACATGATGTCACAATGACGTCACCGAGAGGTACCTTGGAATGATTTATCATCAACACGCCCCCAGAAGAAGCAATCACTCGCCTTAGACTGGGAAACACACATTTCAAACATATGCACGCACACACACAGGTAATGCGCAAGCAGGCTCTGACTCACATTTCAATTGCAGGTCTGTGAACCATAGCTGTGTTTAATGTTCCACAGACATTGAGGGTGTGTTTGCCTCAGCAAATTATTTTCCATGTGTCCTACCTCTGCTTGGAGTTCAAAAACGTTACCTCAAAAAAAGTTAGCAGAGGTTTAAAAGTCTTATTGAAACTTTCAGTGAAAGTTTTAAGGAAATTATTCAAACACCTCCAAATAACCTATTATTTCTGTTCTCAGAGCGTTAATAATACCTCAGAGGAAAACTTTCAAGGAACCAGTGTTAAATATTTTCAGAACCTCCCTGCAACCTAAAAATAAACATTCCCAGAACAGGTGAAATTTTCACTTCTGTTCTCAGGATGTTTAAAAAACATTCAATTTTACCGATCAGAAACGTGATGACTTGTTCCCACAACCAATGTGAAACCAAAAACATACGTTCCCAAAACCTCCAAGGAACCAAATGTACTAGCTGGGCTCTGTATCTCTCTCCTCTCTTCCTCTCTTTTCCTCTCTTCATCTTACCTCTCGTTTTCTCTGATCTTCATTTCATTTTTGGTGTCTAGAGAGTTAGGTAAATCAGCCTTTCATTTCCTTGCACCTTACGAGTGGAATGATCTACAGTACACTTTAAAATTGGTGGAGTTGGTGCCTCTAGGGCATTTCAGACGGTTGTTAGGGGACCTTGTTACTGAAGAATGTGTCTGTTTTTTATGATTGTGTTTTGCTTTTCATGTATTGTTGTGTATAATAACGTGTATTTTATTGTGTACGTGAATGTGTAGTTTCACGTGTTTATTGTATTTGGATGTATTCTGGTGCTAACACGGGCTCATCTGGAAAAGAGAAGCTGGTCTCAGCATTGACTCCCTGTCAAAACAAAGGTTCAATATTTTTTGGGGGAGAACAGGACAGACAAAGAACACCATTCATTACTTAAAGATTTGGAGGTGGAGGAGGGTGTGTGTGGATGTGTGTGTGTGTGTGTCTGTATGTGTGTGTGTGTGTGTGTGTGTGTGCGCACATGTGCATGCACGCAGGGGCGGTGTGTTCATTAGGGCGATATGGGCGACGCACTGCCAAACGGGAAAAGGAAGGGATTTTTTTCTAATCAATTATATCACGGCAACAGTAGTTATCAGTGTTCTAATCTAGACGTCTGATCTGCCACTAAATGTCCAATCAGGCTAAAGTCGTGCTTCAAATGCCCCCCTTTTTGAGGCGCATTTCAGTCAGGTTTGAAAATCGCCGAGAAGTCTCCATAGACTCTCATGTAAAGAAATTTTTTTCAAATATCAGAGCTTTCAATACAATCTCTAGGGTTTCTGAGGGCTTGCACTTACGCGCTTTCGTCATACGTAACATAACCATGAACGTAACTAAGAAAAGAGCGGGTAGCAGCGTCAATCAATTCACGTACTACTATCAAGATGGCTAACGTTCAGTGCAACTCGATTGTCTCTTTGAAAGAAGTTCACATCAAAGACCATTCAAAACGAGCTACTGGAGTGTATGCTAGCGGTCATGAGGGAACATATTGTGGAGGAGGTGAAGTCGGCGAACTTCGAGCTATCCAAGTTGACGAGACCACGGACGTTTCTACACAGACACAGCTGGTGCTTGTGCTGAGGTACATAGATAGCAAACCACAAAGTGCAGGAGCGCTTTTTGAGTTCCTTCCCATCTCGGAATCAACCTCAGTCTCAATCGCCAGTGTGCTTTTGGAGAGACTGAACGGTATTTTTTGCCGACGACGAGAAAGTCAAACTGTGGTGCACTGGCACTGTACCAGGTTCTCATGAGCTACAA
>NW_025534334.1:0-20000 GCF_020615455.1 Coregonus clupeaformis | reverse complement strand
TGACTTCATCCTTTTTTTAAATCCGTTCAAATGAATCCCCCCCAGTGACAGGAAGAAAAGGAATAGAAAGAGAGGTATAGAAGGAAAGAGAGAAAGATAACATCCTTAAGCTTTAAGAGCGGTGTTACAAAATATCCAATGTGTAGAGTTGTTGATCTCAGGACACTAATTGAAAACATTACTGTCCCCATTCATGGCCTTCAGAGAGATTGGTCTTTATAGCCAATACCGCTCTCCTTTCTGGTCCACTGTCTTGCCGTGTGTCTATTTCTACACAATAGGGAAGCATGGTGAAGACAATTTAGAGTTGTGAATGCAATGATGCAGTATGTTTGTGAAAATGGATCATTCGTCTAACAAGCATCTTCCTCTATTTAGGCGGCTACTCAGACTAGGCTGTAGATATACCATAAAAGCTTTCACAGACTTCAAAACAGTTTTTTGGCTGACTTGTGAAGGGGATGCTAAACACATAAAGTATAGTACATGCCCTAGCTATGGCTTTATACAACTTTGCACCCTGTTACAAACACACAGGATGCTTCACAAATGTCACCTATAGGGCTGTGGTCAAAGGCAGTGCATTATGAAGGGAATAGGCGCCATTTGGGAAGCAGACACAGTCAGCTGAAGGATTTCTACAGCTCTGCTCTGAGAGTCCTGAGTGATGTCATCCTCATCTAGTTTTCTAGCCTTGTTTTTGACCTGATATTCTATTTCCTTTTCTTATGGTGGTACCCACCAACCTGTCTCTGGCTCCTACCTGAGAGGCTGTTTACCAATTCTCTGTTAGAGAAAAGGTCACATCTCCCTCTCCTCCCTCCTCTGTCTCTGTTCCCACTCTTTCTCCCAGACATACTGACCCAACAGATCCACAGACGACACAATCTCAATTCCACTCCACTCTGCCCTCTCCCACTTAGATAAGAGGAATACCTATATAAGAATGCTGTTCATCGACTACAGCTCAGCATTCAACACCATTGTCCCCTCCAAGCTCATCACCAAGCTTAGGACCCTGGGACTGAACACCTCCCTTTGCAACTGGATCCTGTACTTCCTGACGGGCCGCCCCCAGGTGGTAAGAGTAGGCAACAACACCTCCGCCACGTTGACCCTCAACATGGGGGCCTCCCAGGGGTGCGTGCTTAGCCCCCTCCTGTACTCCCTGTTCACCCACGATCATCAAGTTTGCTGACGACATGACGGTGGTCGGCCTGATCACCAATGGCAATGAGATAGCCTACAGGGAGGAGGTCAGAGATAACAACATCTCCCTCATCGTCAGCAAGACCAAGCAGCTGATCGTGGACTTCAGGAAAAAGGGCAGGTGAAGACCCCCATTCACATTGACGGGGCCGCAGTGGAGAGGGTCAAGAGCATCAAGTTCCTCGGTGTCCACATCACTGAGGACTTAACATGGTCCTCTCACACCAGCACAGTCATGAAGAAGGCACGACAGGGCCTCTTCTCCCTCAGGAGGCTGAAACGATTTGGCATGGCACCTCACATCCTTAGGAACTTTTACAGCTGCACCATCGAGAGCATCCTGACTGGTTGTATCAAATCAAATCAAATTGTATTTGTCACATACGCTGAATACAACAGGTGTAGACCTTACAGTGAAATGCTTACTTACAAGCCCTTAACCAACAATGTAATTTTAAGAAAAATGTGTGAAGTAAAATAAAACATAAGTAAAAATAAAAAAAGAAGAAAAAAAATAAATAAATAAATAATTTAAAGAGCAGCAGTAAAATAGCAGTAGCGAGGCTATATACAGGGGCACGGTACAGAGTCAATGTGCGGGGGGCACAGGTTAGTCAAGGTAATTGAGGAAATATGTACATGTGGGTAGATGTAAAGTGATTATGCATTGATAATAAACAGAGTAGCAGCAGCGTTAAAGGGGGGCTAGGGTCCTCCTTTTCCTGTAGTCCACAATCATCTCCTTTGTCTTGGTCACATTGAGGGAGAGGTTGTTATCCTGGCACCACAAAGCCAGGTCTCTGACCTCCTCCCTATAGGCTGTCTCATCATTGTCGTGATCAGGCTTAACACTGTTGTGTCGTCGGCAAACTTAATGACGCTGTTTGGAGGTAAGGCAATAAATAGGCTATAGTGCAAAATAATTACAATTAGTATTAACACTGGAATGATAGATGTGCAAGAGATGATGTGCAAATAGAGATACTGGGGTACAAATGAGCAAAATAAATAACAATATAGGGATGAGGTAGTTGGGCGGGCTAATTTCAGATGGGCTGTGTACAGGTGCAGTGATCGGTAAGGTGCTCTGACAACTGATGCTTAAAGTTAGTGAGGGAGATAAGTGTCTCCAGCTTCAGAGATTTTTGCATTTCGTTGGCAGCAGAGAACTGGAAGGAATTGCGGCCAAAGGAGGTGTTGGCTTTGGGGATGACCAGTGAGATATACCTGCTGGAGCGCAGACTACGGGTGGGTGTTGCTATGGTGACCAATGAGCTAAGATAAGGCGGGGATTTGCCTAGCAGTGATTTATAGATGGCCTGGAGCCAGTGGGTTTGGCGACCGAATATGTAGTGAGGACCAGCCAACAAGAGCGTACAGGTCACAGTGGTGGGTATTATATGGGGCTTTGGAGACAAAACGGATGGCACTGTGATAGACTACATCCAATTTGCTGAGTAGAGTGTTGGAGGCTATTTTGTAAATGACATCGCCGAAGTCAAGGATCGGTAGGATAGTCAGTTTTACGAGGGCATGTTTGGCAGCATGAGTGAAGGAGGCTTTGTTGCGAAATAGGAAACCGATTCTAGATTTAACTTTGGATTGGAGATTCTTAATGTGAGTCTGGAAGGAGAGTTTACAGTCTAACCAGACACCTAGATATTTGTAGTTGTCCACATACTCTAGGTCAGACCCGTCGAGAGTAGTGATTCTAGTCGGGTGGGCGGGTGCAAGCAGCGTTCGGTTGAAGAGCATGCATTTAGTTTTACTAGTGTTTAAGAGCAGTTGGAGGCTACTGAAGGAGTGTTGTATGGCATTGAAGCTCGTTTGGAGGTTTGTTAACACAGTGTCCAATGAAGGGCCAGATGTATACAAAATGGTGACATCAACCACCCTAGCCACTCCCTGTTACCCCACTATCATCCAGAAGGCGAGGACAGTACAGGTGCATCAAAGCTGGGACCGAGAATGAAAAACAGCTTCTATCTCAAGGCCATCAGACTGTTAAATAGCCATCACTATCACATTAGAGGCTGCTGCTGCCCATTGAAATCACTGGCCACTTTAAGAAATGGAACACTAGTGACGTTAATAATTGTCACGACCGTCTGAAGGAGGAGACCAATGCGCAGCGTTGCGAGTGAACATGATGACTTTATTAACTTAAAGCAACCACGAAGAAAACAACAAATGACGATCCGTGAAGTTCTATACTGAATACTACTAACAGCAACAAAGAAACACAACAGTATATATATGGCTCCCAATCAGAGATAACGAGCCGACAGCTGACACTCGTTACCTCCGATTGGGAGTCATTGACCAATTACCAAAACACAAACAAATGAAACTCACCCATACCCAACACCACCAAAAGAAATACAACCCTGGCTCTAAAATAAAAGTCCATAGAGCCAGAGTGTCACAGTACCCCCCTAAAGGTGCGAACTCCGGGCGTACCAGCATACAGTCTAGGGGAGGGTCTGGGTGGGCGTCTGTCCACGGTGGCGGTTCTGCCCCTGGTCGTGCTCCCCATCCCACCTTAGTCACCACCCGCTTCCCTAGCCTCCTCCACATTACCACCCCCAACTACACCCCACTGGGTTAATGGGCGCACTGGACTAAGTGGCATCACCGGACTCAGGGGCAGCACCGGACTAAGGGGCAGCACCGGGCTAAGGGGCAGCACCGGGCTAAGGGGCAGCACCGGGCTAAGGGGCAGCACCGGGCTAAGGGGCAGCACCCGGGCTAAGGGGCAGCACCGGGCTAAGGGACAGCACCGGGCTAAGGGGCAGCACCGGACTGGCTGGCGGATCCTGGCTGGCTGGCTCTGGCGGATCCTGGCTGGCTGGCGGATCCGGGCTGGACGGCTCTGGCGGATCCCGGCTGGACAGCTCTGGCGGATCCTGGCTGGACGGCTCTGGCGGATCCCGGCTGGACGGCTCATGGCTGGCTGACGGATCTGGCTGCTCATGGCTGGCGGAAGGATCTGGCTGCTCATGGCTGGCGGAAGGCTCTGGCTGATCCTGTCTGGCGGACGGCTCTGGCTGGACAGGGCTGACGACGCACCCCGTAGGCTCGGTGCGTTGAGCAGGGACAGGCCGGGCTGGGCTGGCGAAACGCACCACAGACTTGGTGCGGGCGCAGGAACAGACAGAACCGCACTGGGGACACACACCCCTGGCCCTACACGGGGATCAGGAACGGGCCGGACCGGACTGGAAACACCCCCCAGTACCTCTCGCCGTGCCTCCACACTTTCCATCCCCTTCGTAACCAGTGGCCCCCTTAAACTGGCGGCCATCTCTGCCAACCTCTTACACTCCTCCAGGCCGTACACCTTCTGCCCCGACGTCGTGAGCCCCCCCCTAAAAATTTTCTGGGGGTCTCTCCTCTCGGTGGACCAGGCCTCCATAGTCCTCTCCCAACCTTCGCTCTTCTGGCTGCACCACTCGTATTCCAACTGCTGCTTGGTCTCGTTGTGGTGGGTTATTCTGTCACGACCGTCTGAAGGAGGAGACCAATGCGCAGCGTTGCGAGTGAACATGATGACTTTATTAACTTAAAGCAACCACGAAGAAAACAACAAATGACGATCCGTGAAGTTCTATACTGAATACTACTAACAGCAACAAAGAAACACAACAGTATATATATGGCTCCCAATCAGAGATAACGAGCCGACAGCTGACACTCGTTACCTCCGATTGGGAGTCATTGACCAATTACCAAAACACAAACAAATGAAACTCACCCATACCCAACACCACCAAAAGAAATACAACCCTGGCTCTAAAATAAAAGTCCATAGAGCCAGAGTGTCACAATAATGTTTACAGTCACTTTAATAAAGTTCACATATCTTGCACTACTCATCTCATGTATATACTGCATTCTATTCTATAATATTCTACTGTATCTTAGTCCATGCCACTCTGTCATTGTCATTGCTTGTCCATATATGTATATTTTCTTAAATTATAATCCTTACTAGTTTTATGTGTATTGGGTATATGTTGTGAAATTGTTCGATATTACTTTTAAGATATTACTGCACTGTCGGAGCTAGAAGCACAAGCATTTCGCTACACCCACAATAACATCTGCTAAACATGTGTATGTGACAAATAAAATGTGACTTGATTTGATTTAGTCCCAGGGTCCTTAGTGATGAGATTTGAGGGCACTATGGTGTTGAACGCTGAGCTGTAGTCAATGAATAGCATTCTCACGTAGGTGTTCCTTTTGTCCAGGAGGAGAAGGGCAGTGTGGAGTGCAATAGAGATTGCATCATCTGTGTATCTGTTGGGGCGGTATGCAAATTGAAGTGGGTCTAGGGTTTCTGGGATAATGGTGTTGATGTGAGCCATGACCATCCTTTCAAAGCTCTTCATGGCTACAGTCGTGAGTGCTACGGGTCAGTAGTAATTTAGGTAGGTTACCTTAGTGTTCCTGGGCACAGGGACTATGGTGGTCTGCTTGAAACATGTTGTTATTACCAGAGGTGTGGACTCGAGTCATGTGACTTGGACTCGAGTCAGACTCGAGTCATGAATTTGATGACTTCAGACTCGACTCGACAAAATGTACAAAGACTTGCAACTCGACTTGGACTTTAACATCAATGACTCGTGACTTGACTTGGACTTGCGCCTTATGACTTGAGAAGACTTGCTACGAGGACTTGTAATGACTTGCAAAGCCTTGCTAAGAGGACTTGAAATGACTCGAAACTAAAATGTAGGACTTTGGACTCGACTTGAGACTTGATGGCTTTGACTTTTGACTCGACTTGGGACTTGCCTCATCTTTGACTCGACTTGACTCGGGACTCGAGGGCAAAGACTTGAGACTTACTTGTGACTTGCATAACAATGACTTTGTCCCACCTCTGGTTATTACTGACTCAGTCAGTGAGAGGGTGAGAATGCCAGTTGGTCAGCGCATGCTCGGAGTACACGTCTTGGTAATCCGTCTGGCCCTGCGGTGAATGTTGACCTGTTTAACCTCTTAAGGATCTGACCCTTTTTTTCAATTTTCACCTAAAATGACAAACCCAAATCTAACTGCCTGTAACTCAGGACCTGAAGCAAGAATATGCATATTCTTGATACCATTTGAAAGGAAACACTGAAGTATGTGGAAATGTGAAGTTAATGTAGGAGAATATAACATATTAGATCTGGTAAAAGATAATATAATGAGTAATATGAGGGATTGAGCATTTAACTCATGTTTAATATGATCTGACATTGTTGCTTAATCTTTTGCCATGAGTCTGATCTGGACAGGAGAGTGACACAGATATTGATGTACTCTTGTGCAATGTGAACATCGCATATTTTCCTAATTCCAGATACACATTACATCCCTACACCCACATACATGAGTGTGAAAGAAACAAGCCCTGTCTTTGCAGTGTGTGGTTGCAGTATAGCCACATCAAACACAGGACTTAAAAAGCACAGCTATGGTTTGCACACAGAGCTTTTGGGCTGCAGAGATTGAGATGAGATGAGAGAGATGAGTGAAGCATTTTGATGTTCTAATGCTAAACAACGTATTCAGTACTATTCCTGGCATTGTTACAGAGCTGAAGATGCAAGACCAGGTTGAATGTGATGCTAGGCCAGAGACGAAGAAACCGACAAAAAAAGAGAGCGCTAACTTTTTTTTAGATTAGAGGTATACTTTCTACAGCACCTTTAGCTTCTCTCAATGCTAATCTACCATCTACACCTGTTAGCCTATTATTAGCTTGTTAGCCTTTCCCCTGGATCCCTCACCTCCAGTCACAGAGGCATTCACCCTCACAACACAACCACAACACAACACAACACACCACACCACAACCCAACCATACCACTCCACAACACACCACACCACAACACACCACAACACAACCACAACACAACACAACACACCACAACCCAACCACACCACAACACACCACACCACACCACAACACACCACACCACAACACACCACATCACAACACAGCACACCACAACCAGGCTGTGTCTGAAATGGCATTCCCCACTATTCCCTAAATGGCATACTGTTCCCTAAATGGCATACTATTTATTCCCTAAATGGCATACTATTCTCTAAATGGCATACTATTTATTCCCTAAATGGCATACTATTCCCTAAATGGCATACTATTTATTCCCTAAATGGCATACTATTTATTCCCTAAATGGCATACTATTCCCTAAATGACGTTTGGACAGAGAAAACATACAGTACCGTGTATGTTAACATTCTGGTATGACTAGGCATATTCAAAGTCTAGACAGTGACCTTGTCAGCTGTTGGCCTGTGTGACCGCTCACCCGTCTATATGTCTGTCAGCTAGCCCTGCTAAAAGGCCAAACCAATCTGCCAGACACCCCAGGGAAAGACAAAGGGAGCAGAAAGAAGAAGAGGGAGAAATGTCTGCCCATCTCACTTTCTGTCTGTCGACTAGCCCTGCTAAAGGATAAACCCATCTGCCAGACACCCCTCGAAAAAGACAGGTGTAGCAGAACGTTTTTACATGGACAAGTATAGTGAAATGTTTACAGTTTTTTCCCCAATCGGTAACACACGTTTGCTGAAACTACATCTCAGGTACTCAAAACTCTAAATATAAAACACAAAACAGTTAGTCAATTTCTCCAAACCCCACAGATATCTTGCAAAATGAAACACAGCAATCAAAATCATGTACTCCCTGCTCAAAATGAAACTCTTCATACAAATGAGATACACACACACACATAAAATGAATCTAACTTAGTGACAAACGAGATCACACTAATGTGACATATTCAAAACACTACTATCAGAACCTATTTCAGTGTAACGACTAACATTGTTGTTATACTGTATATTGTTTGTGTGTACTCAAACAAGAAAGGAACACAAATGCAAAAGTTTTACATTTCAACATGACTCAATACATGTCAAACAGCATACTGTAGGCATACATACAGTAAAAATGTAAACATACAATAAATATATATTGCATATGGAAAGGAAGAAAAATAGTCCTATTTGTACTACTGTACTTTATGTTAGATCAATTGTACAGAATAGATGAAGACACTAATAAAATACAGTAAAATCTAAATCATTAGTCAAGAAACGAATTGCGAAAACAAAATCAGTCGTGTGTTGTTTTGGTCCGGCCACAGATCATCAACATCACAGGCAATATTCTCCTTGGCTAGACAGCGGGGGAAACAGCTTCTGGCATGACACATCCACCCCTGACAGGACTCTGCTGGAATGTCACCACAGGCCTCCTCCATTGCCTGGAGAAGGGCCACACGTTCATGGGGTTTGCCATCAACTCCTAAATGGGGATGAGAAATGGGGAATATGGGATGGTCATGGAACCTGTTGCGGACCTGAGCAGCCCGATGGAAACTCACGTTGTCCCAAATTAGAACATACATTTGCTGCTCAGGATCACCTGGCCCTCTCTTCTCTGGCTGAAAAAGATTGTCATGTAAGCTGTTCAGGAAATTAAGGAGATGGGCAGTGTTGTATGGTCCAAGGGTGGCATGGCGGTGGAGGACCCCATTGTGGTTCATAGCTGCGCATATGGTGACATTTCTCCCACTTTGGCCAGGTACCTCAATGATGGCTCGTTGACCAATGATGTTCCTTCCTCTCCTCCTCGTCTTTGCTGAATTGAATCCAGCCTCATCTATGAATATGAGTTCCTGGGGGATGGGAGTTGCATCCAACTCCATGGTTCTCTGAAATGACAGTAAATACTGTAATTGCTGCATAGTAAAGATCACTGGCAACATCAATGAGTCTCTAATGTTTCAAGAGTGTAATACTAGTACATTACTTACTTGCACATATTCGTACCGTTTATCCTTCACTCTTTGGGAATTCCTTTCAAATGGGACTCTGTAGATTTGCTTCATCCGGAGATGGTGTTTCTTAAGGATGCGGGCTATGGTTGAAAAGCTCACTCTGATGTTATGGAAGATGGCAGGGTTTTCAATAATCTGTTGTTGGATTTCCACGCAGTCTTACAGCATTATTTTCAACAACCATTTGCACAATGACAGCCTCCTGTTCATCTGTAAATAAAAATAAAATAAAAAGTTCTACCACCACGAGGGGGTCATCTTTCAGTTCTACAAAAACAAAATAGCATACAGTACAGTAAACACTACGGTAATACAGTATACAAGATAAACATGTTACAAAGTAGTATCGCTCCCAATTTCATACATACAGTAATTCATGAAACATTTACTTTTTTCCCCTTACAGTATGTATTGGAATCTACAGTATTTACTGTGCTTTATGTAGTACTACTGTCACGTAGTAAAAGTAGTAGATAGGTCCAATGTCTGCAGTACATACCTATTCTCATTTTGGAACGTCCGGATGATGGACGCTACGGTGAAGCGGCTCAGATTGGGCTGCACTCTCTGCCCAGCCTCTCTCAAGGTCAAACCATGGTTGAACACATGGTCCACCACAGTCGCCCGAATTTCATCAGAGATTATTCTCCTTGTTCTTGGTCTTCCTCCACCTCCACCTCCACCTCTTCCTCCACCTCCACCTCCACCTCCACCTCCACATTCACCTCCTCCTCCACCTCCACCTCCACCTCTACCTCTACCTCTTCCTCCACCTCTACCTCTTCCTCCACCTCTTCCTCCACCTCCACCTCCACCTCCACCTCCACCTCTACCTCTTCCTCCACCTCCACCTCCACCTCTACCTCTCTCTGCCAAGTTTGCTTCCTTTGTTGTCCAAACACAGGAGTATTCACCTGTAGCCTTTTTATCCATACCGAAGGTTTGATTGCAAAGTGAACATTTACGCAATTAGTGTTTGCACATGTGAAGAGTGAAAGTGATCAATTGGTTATTGAGCTTAGCTTGTGGAACAGTGTTGCTTTTCATTTGCACAAAATAGATTTCAGTTGTGAAGGTTGTGCCGAAGGTAGAGAATTGTGCGTCGTGTTTTGCCAAACGTTTGTTATAGAATTGCAATCTGCGTGTAAAGCCAAAGCAAAATGTACCAGTAGTACTGCATATTTGGTGTATGGTTCTGCTAAATGAGCTATAGGTTTGGGTCATGGTGCCTCATGGGCCAGTTTTAGTGTGTAAACAATTGGGGAAAACTGTAACTTGCAAGCTCTACCCAACAGTGCAGTAATCAATATCAAAATAGTAGAACTAATAATAATATATATAATAAAGAAAACATGAGACATAAGAGAGGAAGCTATATACAGGGTCAGTGCCAATACCACATTTACAATGTGCAGGGATGCTGGAGTATTGAGGTAGATATATACATGTAGATGGGAGATTAGGAGAAAGTGACTGGTAGCAGGATAAATAATAATACTAATACTACTAATAATAATATGACAGCAGCATAAGTGGTGTAGCTAAGTGTTAGTGTTAGTTTGAGGGTGTTAGTGTGAGGGTGTTAGTGTGAGGGTGTTAGTGTGAGGGTGTTAGTGTGAGGGTGTTAGTGTGTGTGTGTGTGTGTGTGTGCGTGTGCGTGTGTGTGCAAGAGTGTCAGTGGTCCTCTGTAGCTCAGCTGGTAGAGCACGGCGCTTGTAACGCCAAGGTAGTGGGTTCGATCCCCGGGACCACCCATACACAAAAAATGTATGCACGCATGACTGTAAGTCGCTTTGGATAAAAGCGTCTGCTAAATGGCATATTATTTTATTTATATTATTAGTGTAGGCGTGATAGGCGGATATACATGTAAACAAGGCTGAAAAATGTGACTGGTATCAAGAATATATAAATACTTATGGTAATATACTGTGGTAATATTCTAGTGGTGATATACTACTGGTAATATACTACTGGTAATATACTGTGGTAATATACTAGTGGTAATATACTAGTGGTAATATACTGTGGTAATATACTAGTGGTATTATACTAGTGGTAATATACTAGTGGTAATATACTAGTGGTAATATACTACTGGTAATATACTAGTGGTAATATACTAGTGGTAATATACTAGTTGTAATATACTAGTGTTAATATACTGTGATAATATACTAGTGGTAATATACTGTGGTAATATACTAGTGGTATTATACTAGTGGTAATATACTGTGGTAATATACTAGTGGTAATATACTAGTTGTAATATACTAGTGTTAATATACTGTGGTAATATACTAGTGGTAATATACTAGCGATAATATACTAGTGGTAATATACTAGTTGTAATATACTAGTGTTAATATACTGTGGTAATATACTAGTGTTAATATACTGTGGTAATATACTAGTGGTAATATACTGTGGTAATACACTAGTGGTAATACACTAGCGGTAATATACTAGTGGTAATATACTAATGGTAATATACTGTGGTAATTTACTAGTGGTAATATACTGTGGTAATATACTAGTGGTAATATACTAGCGGTAATATACTACTGGTCATTTACTGTGGTAATATACTAATGGTAATATACTGTGGTAATATACTAGTGGTAATATACTAATGGTAATATACTGTGGTAATATTCTACTGGTCATTTACTGTGGTAATATACTAGTGGTAATATACTGTGGTAATATACTAGTGGTAATACACTAGTGTAAATATATAAGTGGTAATATACTGTGGTAATATACTAGTGGTAATATACTAGTGTAAAATATACTAGTGGTAATATTCTAGTGGTAATATACTAGTGGTAATATACTGTGGTAAAATACTAGTGGTAATATACTATTGGTAATATACTAGTGGGAATATACTGTGGTAATATACTAGTGGTAATATACTGTGGTAATATACTGTGGAAATATACTAGTTGTAATATACTAGTGGTAATATGCTAGTGGTAATATACTAGTTGTAATATACTAGTGTTAATATACTGTGGTAATATACTAGTGATAATATACTGTGGTAATACACTAGTGGTAATACACTAGCGGTAATATACTAGCGGTAATATACTAGCGGTAATATACTGTGGTAATATACTAGTGGTAATATACTAGCAGTAAGATACTGTGGTAATATACTAGTGGTAATATACTGTGGTAATACACTAGCGGTAATACACTAGCGGTAATATACTAGTGGTAATATACTAGCGGTAATATACTGTGGTAATATACTAGTTGTAATATACTAGTGTTAATATACTGTGGTAATATACTAGCGGTAATATACTGTGGTAATATACTAGTGGCAATACACTAGTGTAAATATACTAGTGGTAATATACTGTGGTAAAATACTAGTGGTAAAATACTAGTGGTAATATACTAGTGGTAATATACTAGTGCAAATATACTAGTGGTAATATTGTAGTGGTAATATACTGTGATAATATACTAGTGGTAATATGCTGTGGTAAAATACTAGTGGTAATATACTAGTGGTAATATACTAGTGGTAATATACTGTGGTAATATACTAGTGGTAATATACTGTGGTAATATACTAGTGGTAAAATACTAGTGGTAATATACTAGTGGTAATATACTAGTGATAATATACTGTGGTAATATTCTAGTGGTAATATACTGTGGTAATATACTGTGGTAATATACTGTGATAATATACTGTGATAATATACTAGTGGTAATATTCTAGTGGTAATATACTAGTGGACATGGATAACATACAGCTTGTGGGGTTTTCGGTGCATCGGCAAGATAGAACAGCTGCCTCCGGTAAGACAAGGGTGGCGGTCTGTGTATATTTGTAAATAACAGCTGGTGCACGAAATCTAATATTAAGGAAGTCTCAAGGTTTTGCTCGTCTGAGGTAGAGTATATAATGATAAGCTGTAGACCACACTATTTACCAAGGGAGTTTTCATGGATATTTTTCGTAGCTGTCTATTTACCACCACAATCCGATGCTGGCACTAAGACCGCACTCAACGAGCTGAATAAGGCCATAAGCAAACAAGAAAATGCTCATCCGGAGGCGGCGTTCCTAGTGGCCGGGGACTTCAATGCAGGGAAACTTAAATCTGTTTACCTAATTTCTACCAGCATGTTAAATGAGCAACCAGAGGAAAAAAACTATAGACAACCTTTACTCCACACACAGAGACGCGTACAAAGCTCTCCCTCGCCCTCCATTTGGCAAATCTGACCATAATTCTATCCTCCTGATTCCTGCTAACAAGCAAAAACTAAAGCAGGAAGTACCAGTGACTTGCTCAATGCAGAAGTGGTCAGATGACGCAGATGTTAAGCTACAGGACTGTTTTGCTAGCACAGACTGGAATATGATCCGGGATTCTTCTGATGGCATTGAGGAGTACACCACATCAGTCACTGGCTTCATCAATAACTGCATCGATGACGTCGTCCCCACAGTGACTGTACGTACATACCCCAACCAGAAGCCATGGATTACAGGCAACATCAGCACTGAGCTAAAGGGTAGAGCTGCCGCTTTCAAGGAGTGGGACTCTAACCCGGACGCTCATTAGAAATCCCGCTATCCCCTCCAACGAACCATCAAACAGGCAAAGTGTCAATACATGACTAAGATTTAATCGTATGATACCTGCTCCGACGTTCGTCGGATGTGGCAGGGCTTGCAAACTATTACGGACTACAAAGGGACTCACAGCCGCGAACTGCCCAGTAACACGAGCCTACCAGATGAGCTAAATTACCTCTATGCTCGCTTCGAGGCAAGCAACACCGAAGAATGCATGAGAGCATCAGCTGTTCCGGACGACTGTGTGATCACGCTCTCCGTAGCCGATGTGAGTAAGACCTTTAACCTCTACGGGATCGGTGTCCCGTAAAGGGGACGGTTGAGCTAACGTGCGCTAATGTGTTTAGCATGACTGTTGTAAGTAACAGCAAACTTTCCAGGACATAGACATGTCTTATATGGGTAGAAAGCTTAAATTCTTGTTAATCTAACTGTACTGTCCAATTTACAGTAGCTATTACAATGAAAAAATACCATGCTATTGTTTGAGGAGAGTGCACAACAACAAAAAACTTATCACGGCAACTGGTGTGATACATTCACCTCTGAAGGTAAATACTGTACTTACATTCAATAATCTTGCTCTGATTTACATTTTAGTAGACACTCTTATCCAGAGCAACTTACAGTTAGTGCATACCTTTTTCATACTGGCCACCCCGTGGGAATCAAACCCACAACCCTGGCGTTGCAAGCGCCATGCTCTACCAACTGAGCTACAGGAGGCCTTTGTCATCCTGAGGGTCCCAGAGATAAAATGTAGCATAGTTTTGTTTGACAAAATCCATTTTTATATTCAAATGTAGGAACTGGGTTCTACAGTTTGAACCCTTGCTGTCTCTGGCTCCTCACCCACCCCACCAGGCCATCTAGATGTGTGGAAGTTAGTGTATAAACTAATGATCCATCATGTATGACATTCCTGTGAGGTGTGCAAACTTACATTTTGTATTACCATATCATTTTTGTATGTTCTCTATAGTTATGTACTTGAAAATGAATCAATTGACCAATTCGGCAGATTTGGACAGACTTGATACAAAATAGTCCAGTATTGCAATGATTCACTGGATCAATCTGAAACATGTACTGAATGAACTATTTTTACCAGTTGTATCATTTTGTCTTGTAGCAGTGTCACGGTTCCCTAAGACAGAACCCAGAAGCAGACCAGGACAAGGAGAGTTGAACGAAGGTGAGGGTTTATTACAGATTCAAAAGGTGCAGAATAATCCAGGAGACGGAGCGGGTGGCGGAGATGAGTAGGTGGAGGTGAAGTGGCAGATTAAACGATGGCACGGCAGGGGTTGGGTGAAGGTTCCGGGAGAATGATGTTAATGGCTAACGATCCGGCAGGGAATGGATGTTAGACCAGAGCCTAAGAAGGGTGATGATCAGGACCAGGTGTGCAGATTGCTGATGGGATGCAGGTGCGGAAATCAAGAGAGCTCCCCGGAGCGTTCCAGCACCCTCGGGAAACTGGAGATCACGAGCAAAACAACTAGACCACAGACAGGACCCGACTCAGACTGCCGGGATCGTTACAGTACCCCCTCCGCGAACGCCACCGGGCGGACTCCCGGAGCGCCAGGATGGAGGCGGTAGAAGTCACTGATGAGGTCAGCATCTAGGATCTGTCGCCGCGGAATCCAACTCCTCTCTTCAGGACCATACCCCTCCCAGTCCACGAGATACTGGAAACCCCGGCCCCGCCGTCTGGAATCCATGATGCGTCGCACCGTGTAGGCAGGACCACCTCCGATCATCCGAGGAGGAGGAGGAGGAGGCGGAGGAGGCAACAGAGGACTGAGGAAAACAGGCTTGAGGCAGGAGACATGAAAGGTGGGATGGACTCTGAGCGTCCTCGGGAGTTTGAGTCGAACTGCCACCGGATTGATCACCTTCTCCACCACAAACGGACCAATGAACTTCGGTAACAACTTCCTAGACTCAGTCCGTAAAGGAAGATCCCGTGTGGCCAACCAGACCCTATCTCCGATGGTGTAGGTGGGAGCGGGGGATCCGGCGACGATCGCCTGGAGCTGATACCGGTCCGAAACTCTAAGGAGTGCCTTTCTGGCCCGATGCCAGGTCCGGTGGCAACGACGAATATGGGCCTGAACAGAAGGCACTGAGAGCTCCCTCTCCTGAGAAGGGAACAAGGGAGGTTGGTAGCCATACAGGCACTGGAAGGGAGACATCCCAGTGGCAGATGTAGGGAGAGTATTGTGGGCATACTCAACCCAAGGCAACTGAGAGACCCAGGAGGTGGGGTTGGAAGAGGCCAGGCAGCGTAGCGTGGATTCCATCTTCTGGTTGGCTCTCTCCGCCTGACCATTAGATTGGGGGTGAAACCCAGATGTGAGACTGACTGTAGCTCCAATGGCCAAACAGAAGGACTTCCAGACAGCAGAGGTAAACTGAGGGCCACGGTCGGAAACGATATCACTGGGCAAACCGTGGACCCTGAAAACCTCCCTAACCAGGATCTCGGACGTCTCCGAGGCAGAGGGAAGCTTGGCAATTGGCACAAAGTGGGCGAACTTGCTGAATCTGTCCACGATAGTCAGAACGACCGTGTTCCCCTCAGAAGCGGGCAACCCAGTGACAAAGTCCAGGGCCAGATGCGACCATGGTCGCGGGGGAATAGGAAGGGGGGTGAAGTAGTCCAGAGCTGGGCCGATTGGTACTCTTATTCTGCGCACACACTGGACAGGCAGCAACATAACCCCGAGTATCCTCGGCCATGGCAGGCCACCAAAAACGTCTGCGAAGAAACGCCATCGTCCGAGCCACGCCAGGGTGACAAGCCATCTTGCTGGCGTGGGACCATTTGAGGACCGCGAGGACGAACCGACTCAGGCACAAACAACCGACCGGGTGGACCGTTACGGAACCGGGCTGCGTCCGAAGGGCCGCCATCACCTCCTCCTCAATCTTCCACCTAACAGCTCCCACGACGCAGTTCCGGGGGAGAATTGTCTCGGTCTTGGACCCACTCTCCTCCGTCTTGGAGAACATCCGAGACAAGGCGTCCGCCTTGCCGTTCTTAGATCCAGGTCGGAACGTCAGGGAAAAATTGAATCGTCCGAAAAACAACGACCACCTGGCCTGACGGGAGTTGAGACGTCTAGCCGATTGCACGTAAGCAAGATTCTTGTGGTCAGTCCAGACAATAAACGGTTGCTCCGCCCCTCCAACCAGTGGCGCCACTCCTCCAAGGCAAGTTTCACCGCGAAGCTCCCGGTTACCCACATCGTAATTCCTCTCCGCAGGCGAAAGGCGGCTGAGAGTAGTAGGCGCAGGGATGGAGTTTACTGTCCGTGGAGCATCGCTGCGACAGGATGGCGCCAACTCCCACATCAGACGCGTCCACTTCAACGACGAACTGACGGGCCGTGTCCGGTTGAGAGAGAATCGGTGCGTTGGTGAATCGCCTCTTCAAATCCAGAAACGCTCGATCCGCCTCCGGATTCCACTTGAAGCTCCTGATACTGGAAGTCAAGGCAGTTAACGGAGCGGCCACACGGCTGTAATCCCGGATGAATCTGCGGTAGAAATTCGCAAACCCCAAAAAATCTCTGGAGCTGCAATCTCGTACCGGGCTGGGCCCATTCCAGAACCGCTCTAACCTTCTCCTGGTCCATCCTAATCTCTCCCCTGGAGATGATGTACCCGAGAAAGGATGTTGTGTGGGCGTGAAACTCGCACTTCTCGGCCTTCACGAACAGGCGATTCTCCAACAATCGCTGCAGAACCTGCCGGACATGCTGGACGTGGTCGGAAGGTTCCTTCGAGAAGATCAGAATGTCATCCAGATAAACAAACACAAAGAGACCGATCATATCTCTCAGGACGTCGTTCACCATACTCTGGAATACCGCTGGAGCATTGGTCAGTCCAAACGGCATCACCTGATACTCAAGTGACCCATCGGTGTATTGAAACCCGTCAACCACTCGTCTCCCTCTCTGATCCGGACCATGTGATACGCATTGCGTAGGTCTAGCTTGGTGAACACCGTAGCACCCTGTAAGGAGTCGAAGGCAGAACTCATCAAGGGCAGGGGATACTTGTTCTTGACCGTGATGTCATTCAACCCCCGATAATCAATACACGGTCGAAGAGAGCCATCCTTCTTACCCACAAAGAAGAATCCTGCCCCCAGGGGGTGATGACGAGGGACGAACGAGACCAGCCGCTAGGGACTCCTTGATGTAGGTCTCCAAAGCCTCACGTTCAGGTCGGGAGATACTGTATAACCTTCCTTGGGGTAGACAGCTCCAGGGAACAGGTTGATGGCACAATCATATGGTCGGTGGGGAGGGAGTGACAGAGCCTTCTGCTTACTGAACACTTTCCCCAAATCGTGATATGTCTCGGGAACCAGGGACAAATCTGGGGGTTTAGCCTCAACCACCTGACTGGGAACCGAATGGGGACAGGCAGTCTTGAGACAGTTAGCATGACAATCAAGGCTCCAACTCGTTACCTTGCCCGTCACCCAATCGAACGTGGGATTGTGTTCCTTCAGCCAGGGGTATCCAAGGACCAGAGGAACATGGGAAGACGGCAGAATGAAGAATGAAATCATCTCCGAATGATTCCCCGACAACAGCATCTTAACCGGTTCAGTCCTCATCGTGATACGTGCCAGACTACTGCCGTTCAGAGTGAGTCGCTTCAATGGCTTCCGGCAATTGCTCCTTGGAAAGCCCCAGCTGTTCCACCAACTCGGCATCAAGAAAGCTTCCATCGGCACCTGAATCGACAAAAGCGTTAATCGCTAAGCTCTGATTCCTGTTCACAAGGGTAGCCGGGAAACGGGGGTCTGACAGAGGTACTGAGAGGTTGAAACTGGCTCGCTAAAAGTCCTCCCAACTTTAGCGAGCCGGGCAGTTTGACGACCGCCGGGAACAAGTGGAGATGTAATGTCCCGAGCTACCACAGTAGAGGCAACAGTTGGTCTTACGTCTATGTTGACGCTCCTCCTTGGTTAACCCGTGCCGCCCCACTTGCATGGGTTCAGAATCGGGAGAGAGAACCTCTCCACTAATCCTTTGTGGTGGAGAATGATCGACGTGTTCTGGTCCACCACCCGACCCGACTGGGAACTGAGAAGCTGATCGATTGGACGGACCCCATTGCTTCTCCCTCCTTCGGCTCTCGGACTCGATTATCCACCCGAATAGACAAGGCTACCAAGCTGTCCAGGTCACTAGGCTCCGGATAGGAGATCAACTCATCCTTGAGCTGCTCCGACAGACCCTGGTAAAAGGCCGCTTGCAGAGACTCCTCATTCCACCCACTCTCCACAGCCAACGTCTTGAACTCGATCACGAAGTCGGCCACGCTGCGAGTTCCTTGGCGGCGAAAACAGGCGCCTAGCTGCGTCCCTCCCTCGGACGGAATGGTCGAAGAGCTTCCTCATCTCGGCCGTGAACCCCTGGTATGAAGCCATGCAGGGATCCTGTCGTTCCCAAACGGCTGAAGCCCACTCCAGCGCTCGACCACGCAGCAACTCAATCACAAAGGCTATCCTAGCCTTGTCTGTAGCATAAGAGTAGGGCTGTAGATCGAACACTAATCCACACTGCATAAGGAAGGAACGGCATCTTCCCCAGCTCCCCCTCATATTTATCCGGCGTCGGAACCTTGGGCTCACGGAAGGACACAGCTCCAGAAGCGGCAGGCGAGATGGGTGAAACCGGTAGTGGATCCTCCACCGGAAACTTCGCGTTGGTTCTGGACCTCCGTCAGACCGGTAGAAAGGTTCCGAACTGACAACGCGATCTCCTGTAGTGCCGTGCTATGTTGTCCCAACATCTTCTCCTGATGGGAAATGTTATGGCGAACAGAGTCCAGATCCGCTGGGTTCATTAATGGCCGGATCGTTCTGTCACGGTTCCCTAAGACAGAACCCAGAAGCAGACCAGGACAAGGAGAGTTGAACGAAGGTGAGGGTTTATTACAGATTCAAAAGGTGCAGAATAATCCAGGAGACGGAGCGGGTGGCGGAGATGAGTAGGTGGAGGTGAAGTGGCAGATTAAACGATGGCACGGCAGGGGTTGGGTGAAGGTTCCGGGAGAATGATGTTAATGGCTAACGATCCGGCAGGGAATGGATGTTAGACCAGAGCCTAAGAAGGGTGATGATCAGGACCAGGTGTGCAGATTGCTGATGGGATGCAGGTGCGGAAATCAGAGAGCTCCCGGAGCGTTCCCAGCACCCTCGGGAAACTGGAGATCACGAGCAGAACAACTAGACCACAGACAGGACCCGACTCAGACTGCCGGGATCGTTACAA